>NC_045451.1:71227006-71233876 GCF_002776525.5 Piliocolobus tephrosceles | reverse complement strand
GACACGGGAGCTCCCCAGCCACTCCAGAACACAGCCCAGGCAGAGACCCACAGCGGGTGCTGCGCCTTCCTTTCTATGACTGTGTGAGCAACAGTGTCCCCACAGGCCCTGCAACAGGGAAGGCAGGGAGTGGTAAGAACACTCAGCTGTGTCGCCTCGATCTCAGATTTCGTGCGCTCACAGACAATAACGGCGTGAACGCATGAACGTGGACTCTTCATGGGGAGAATGCCTCAGAAAGGCCTAGAGCCAGAGGGTCGGCTACAGTGATCTGGGGGCGCCACATGCCCCAGTGGAGAGCAGGAACAGTGAACGCGAGTCTCAGAAGAGGAGGCTGATGGAAGCTGAGGCAGTCATGGAGGCCCTGCCAGTGCTGCCCCCAGGGAGGCCAGGGCCCAGCTCCTGTGCTTGGAGGCTCCGAGCTTTCCTCTCCCGACAGCGCTGCAGGGAGGCGGCTCTGGGGCTCGGGCTGCTCACTGGGAATTCTCCCCCACCCCAGCCTGTCTTGCTTGGGCTGCTGTAACACAATACCTTAGGCTGGTGATAGGGTTTAGATCTGTGTCCCTGCCCGTATCTTTTGTGGAATTATAATCCCCAATGTTTGAGGTGGGGCCTGGGGGGGAGGTGACTGGATCTTGGGGGTAGATCCTTTATGAATGGTTTAGCACCGTCCTCTTGACACTGTTTTCATGACAGTGAATGGGTTCTGTGACAGCGGGTCATTTAACAGTGTGTAGCACCTCCCCCATCTCTCTCTTGCTCCTGCCCTGGCCATGTGAGATGTCTCACTCCCTGTTCATCTGCCATGATTGGAAGCTTCCTGAGGCCTCCCCAGAAGCCTAGCAGATACCAGCATCATGCTTCCTGTACAGCCTGCAGAACCATGAGCCAATTAAACCTCTGTTCTTTATAAATTACCCAGTCTCAGGTGTTTCTTTATAGCAATGTGAGAATGGACTAACACAGCTGGATAATTTATGAACAACAGAAATGTATTAGTCACAGTACTGGAGGCTGGAAGGTCAAAGATTAAGATACCAGCCGATTCAGTGTGGTAAGGGTTTCTCTGCTTCGTAGATGGCCCTGTCTCATTTCCTCCTCACATGCTGGAGACAGCGAGGGGTCTCTCTCAGGCCTCTTATAAGGACATGATCCCATCCATGAAGGCAGAGCCCTGGTGACCTCATCAGCTCTCAAAGGCCGCCCCTCTTGATCCTGTTGCACTGAAGATCAGGAGTCAATGAGAAGACACAAACACTGAGACCACAGCACCCCCAGAGAAAAGTTTTATCAGAGCAGTAACCATTAAAATGATGTAGGAGAATTCTCGAGGGGAATGAAAATTTCATGCTTGGCTGGGCGCAGTGACTCACGCCTGTAATCCGGGCGCTTTAGGAGGCCGAGGTGGCAGATCACCTGACGTCAGGAGTTCAAGACTAGACTGGCCAACATGGTGAAACCCTGTCTCTACAAACACTAGCCGGTCATGATGGTGAATGCCTGTAATCCCAGCTACTGGGGAGGATGAGGTGCAAGAATCGCTTGAACCTGGGAGGTAGAGGTTGCAGTGAGCCGAGATCACGCCACTGCACTCCAGCCTGGGTGAGAGAACGAGACTCCGTCTCCAAAAAAAAAAAAAAAGAAAGAAAAGTAGATGTTTGTTTTTGCCTAGCTGTACATGTATTTTAATGCTGTGAATATACAGCAGTCCAACGTTGAAATTCCTTCTGTGTTTTCATAGAGTTCTTTGTTTCATGTTCCTTAAGTAAAGTTCCATTTGTCATTTCTACAGCAACACCAGATGCAGGAGAAGATCCCAAAGTTACAAGAGCCAAGTTCTTTATCCGGGACCTGTTTTTGGTAAGCCATTTTGTTAACCTTTGTTTTTTTACCTCCATTCTTAATTTTTTGTTTCTTGCAATATGCAAATTACTCTTTGATTTAATCTTCCTTAACATTAGGAGAGATGAGAAAGGGTATGTACTTTCATTTCACAGCTGAGCACACCGAGGTTCAGAGAGGTTAGATTTCTCACCCCAGGTCACACAGCTTCCAAGCAGCAGAGCCCGGGTGAGAACACAGCGTCCCGGGGAATGGCTCTCAGATGGGCTAGGCATCATTCACTTCCTGTATGTTCCAAAAAGGACAGCGTCCTTCAGCAAATCCAAGCACCCATACTCTTCCTCCACCCAAAAGCACTAACAGGCTGAGGGTTTATGTAAAAATGGATGTGCTCAAATTCAGATATTTTTTCTTCAGCTTTTTGAGATTTTGAGATTATTTTTGAGATATATTTGAGATTATATTTGAGATTATTTCAAAGTTACATATGAGGCGGAAGATTTGTACAAATAACTCCCATATACTCAGGCCAGGTGCAGTGGCTCATGCCTGTAATCCCAGCACTTGGGAGGCTGAGGCAGGTAGATCACCTGAGGTCAGGAGTTCGAGACTAGCCTGGCCCACATGGTGAAACCCCATCTCTACTAAAAATACAAAAAATTAGCTGGGTACAGTGGCGGGCGCCTGTAATCCCAGCTACTCTGGAGGCTGAGGCAGAAGAATTGCCTAAACCCAGGAGGCAGAGGTTGCAGTGAGCCGAGATCACACCACTGCACTCCAGCCTGGCCGACAGCGCGAGACTCCGTCTCAAACAAAACAAACTCCCACATACTCTTTACCCAAATTGACCAACTGGCAAAAATGTGCCACATACGCTTTATCTGTGTGATTTTCTTTGAAATAACCTACAGTGTACAGCTAGCTGTGAGTTTTACTCGCTTCGAACTATTACATGCCAAGGCATTCCCAAGAGCCTGTGCCCGGTAGTACTCCAGGTGCACTTAACACGTGTGGACAAGGTTTTAGCCCCCGTAGCACTAGGGCTGATCCTCAGCTGTGAGGCCTTTCCACGGAGACCGGCACTCCAGCCTGGCCTTTCACCGCCCTTTTCCCAGCCACCCCTGTGGGATGACTCTTGAATCCTACATTGAGTAAGAAAATAACAATGAAGAGAACTCAAGGTCCCAGGGTGAGTTCAGAGGACAAAGCTCCCCGAGAAGTGCATGGCAGCACCGGAAGAGCTTGTGCAGCTGAATAAATCTGGGATGTGCTGTGTTAAATACAGCGAGGGAGGTTCCTCTGCCTGAGACTGTCAGATTCTCAGAGCCTTTACTTAAGGCCAATTCATGTGCATTGCAAATCTCTTCAATAAGGGAATTTAGTTTGTCATAGATCAAGGGATCCCTTAATTTTAAGGAGCATTTTGTAAGAAGACACAAAAAAATGGTTTTCTAATGAGAACTAAATGTTAATTAAGGCCGGGCGTGGTGGCTTAAGCCTGTAATCCCAGCACTTTGGGTGGCCGAGGCGGGCGGATCACGAGGTCAGGAGATCCAGACCATCCTGGCTAACACGGTGAAACCCCGTCTCTACTAAAAAATACAAAAAAATAAAAACTAGCCAGGCAAGGTGGCGGGCACCTGTAGTCCCAGCTACTCGGGAGGCTGAGGCAGGAGAATGGTGTAAACCCGGGAGGTGGAGCTTGCAGTGAGCCGAGATCCGGCCACTGCACTCCAGCCCGGCGATAGAGCGAGACTCCGTCTCAAAAAAAAAAAAAAAAAAAAGTTAATTAAGCATGCATATGTTGGGCATTTAAATGAAGATTAGAAACATCCAGGCCGGATGCAGTTGCTCATGCGTGTAATCCCAACACTTTGGGAGGCCAAGGCAGGTGGATCACCTGAGGCCAGAAGTTCGAGATCAGCTAGACAACATATCAAGACCTCGTGTCTACAGAAAATTTTAAAACGTACCTGGGTGTGATGGCACGGGCATGTCGTCCCAGCTACTCAGGAGGCTGAGGTGGGAGGACTCCTTGAGCCCAGGAATTTGAGGTGGCAGTGAGCTATGATTGTGCCACTGCACCCCAGCCTGCGTGACCCCAGCCTGGGTGACAGAGCAACACTCCATCTCAAAACAAAAACAAAACTATTTGAAGCAACGCCCTTTGCAATGACTCCATTCCCTTAATTTTAAGGCTCTAGACAGGGACAAATCGTCACACTATTACAGAAGAAAGCCTTTTTTGGTTTGTTTATTTGGGACATTGCCTTGCAGTGTCACCCAGGCTGCCTGGAGTGCAGTGTCAAGATCATAGCTCACTGCAGCCTCCAACTCCTGGGCTTAAGAAGCCCCCGTGCCTCAGCCTCCTGCGTAGCTGGGACTACAGGCACACACCACCACACCTGGCTAATTTTTACATTTTATAGAGATAGAGCCTTGCTATGTTGGCCAGGCTGGTCTCGAACTCCTCACCTCAAGTGATCCTCCTCGCCTCAAGTGATGCTCCTGCCTCCACCTCCCAAAGTGCTGGGATTACAAGTGTGAGCCACTGCACCCAGCCAAAAGCCTATTTTTCATTCATTTACTACACACTTACTGTGTGTGTGCCAAACACCTCACCTGGTGCTTTGGGATTAAAAAGATACATAACCTACTCATTTCAGTGTCCGTAAGTTTGTTTTTTTTTTGAGACGGAGTCTCGCGCTGTCGCCCAGGCTGGAGTGCAGTGGCCAGATCTCAGCTCACTGCAAGCTCCGCCTCCCGGGTTCCCGCCATTCTCCTGCCTCAGCCTCCCGAGTAGCTGGGACTACAGGCGCCCGCCACCTCACCCGGCTAGTTCTTTGTATTTTTTAGTAGAGACGGGGTTTCACCGTGTTAGCCAGGATGGTCTCGATCTCCTGACCTCGTGATCCGCCCGTCTCGGCCTCCCAAAGTGCTGGGATTACAGGCTTGAGCCACCGCGCCCGGCCAAGTTTGTTTTTTTAAATGCTCAAGGGAAGCCTGACTATTGCTAAAGTGTCTGTGCGCCTGTGAGGAGTTTCATACCTCAGGACATCTTCAGGACACCCTTTCCGTGGTCTGAGCAGCTCTCTGAAGCCTGTTTCCCAGGATGCCTTGTCGAGAAAGAAGGAGTGGAGGGGATGAGGTGGCGGCCCAGGGATTCCCGTGGCACCAAGGAAAAGGCGAGCTTCCACAGGGCCTCTGCCGAAGTCTGCCTGGGCTGCCGTAACAAAGTGCCACCGAGGCTGAGTGTCAAACAGCAGAAATGTATTTCTCACAGCTCTGGAGGCTGCAAGTCTGAAATCAAGGTGTGGGCAGGGTTGGTCCCTTCAGAGGCCCCTCCCTTGGCTTGCAGCCGCCTTCTCCCTGTGTCTCGCAGGGTCTCCCCTCTGCACACGGCTGCATCCTCCTGGTTTCCTCTTCTCTCTAGGACACCAGTCATGCTGCATTAGGGCCCGCCCTAGTGACCTCATTCTACCGTCATTGCCTCTGTAAAGGCCTTATCTCCAATATAGTCACATCTCAAGTGCCAGGGGTCAGGGATTGCACGTAACTTCAGGAAACACAGTTTGGCCTGTAACAGCCTGTCCCCACACCCACAGCACTTAGCTTCACAGTGCACACGAGCACATCATTGCGGTGTCCCCACAAACCATGACTCGTAGTGTCTAACCCTGTTTCCCAGGTACTTGACAAGAGATCACTTTTCTCCCAGAAGGCAGCAAATGTTCCCCTGATAACCAGGGGACACCCTGCTTAGCAGATGCTAAACTGCCCCTGTGTGGAGGCGGCCATGGGGCCACTGCACTGTCCAATACAGAACCACTGGGCACAATATGAACATTTAATTAAAACTAGCTGGCAGAGCGTGGTGGCTCACGCCTGTAATCCCAGCACTTTGGGAGGCCAAGGCAGGCGGATCATGAGGTCAGGAGTTCGAGACCAGTCTGACCAACATGGTGAAACCCCGTCTCTACTACAAATACAAAAATTGGCCAGGTGTGGTGGCACACACCTGTAATCCCAGCTACTCAGGAGGCTGAGGCAGGAGAATCGCTTGAATCCAGGAGGTAGAGGTTGCAGTGAGCCAAGATGCCGCCACTGCACTCCAGCCTGGGAGACAGAGCAAGACTCCATCTCAAACAAACAAAAAAACAAACTAGCTAATTAAGCTGGGCACAGTGGCTCGTGCCTGTAATCCCAGCACTTTGGGAGGCCGAGGCAGGCAGATCACTTGAGGTCAGGAGTTTGAGACCAGCCTGGCCAACATGGTGACACCCCGTCTCTACTAAAAATACAAAAATTAGCTGGGCGTGGGCATGGTGATGGACGCCTGTAATCCCAGCCACTCAGGAAACTGAGGCAAGGGAATCCCTTCAACCTGGGAGGCGGAGGTTGCAGTGAGCCAAGACTGCACCACTGCACTCCAGCCTGGGCAACAGAGCTAGACTCAGTCTCAAAAATATATAAATAAATAAATAAAATATAATTAGCTAATTAGAAATCAGCCCCTCAGTGGTATCAGCTAGATAGTGACTATCAACTAGATAGTGACTAGACAGGGCAGATAGAGGACATTCCCATTGTCGCAGAAAACTCTGTTCAGACCTTCCTTTCTGGAAGCTCCTCCCTTGATTTGCCTGCCAGGTGCTTTCTCTGACCTATCCGTGCTGCTTCAGCCTCCTGGGGGCAGTGATAAGGGTAAGGCTAGCCCGGCGCGGTGGCTCAAGCCTGTAATCCCAGCACTTTGGGAGGACGAGACGGGCGGATCACGAGGTCAGGAGATCGAGACCATCCTGGCTAACCCGGTGAAACCCCATCTCTACTAAAAAATACAAAAAAAAAAAAAACTAGCCGGGCGAGATGGCAGGCGCCTGTAGTCCCAGCTACTCGGGAGGCTGAGGCAGGAGAATGGCATGAACCCTGGAGGCGGAGCTTGCAGTGAGCTGAGATCCGGCCACTGCACTCCAGCCCGGGAGACAGAGCGAGACTCCGTCTCAAAAAAAAAAAAAAAAAAAAAAGGTT
>NC_045451.1:71202056-71226906 GCF_002776525.5 Piliocolobus tephrosceles | reverse complement strand
CCGGCCACAGCCCCCCAGCCCGGGAGACAGGGGGAGACCCCGTCAAAAAAAAAAAAAAAAAAAAAAAAGGTAAGGTTATCTGGGTCCTCAGCTGATGCTTGCATTGAGACGGTTCCTGCCTCTAAGTGCTCCCATGCGAAACAAGCAGGCCACCATCACCAAAGCCTCCAGCACCTGCTCAGCGTGGCCTAGTCCTTCCCCAAGGTGCGTGCTGGGGCCGCGCAGGGCTAGTGCACACGCTCTCTCTTGCAGAGGATCAGCACGGCCACCGGCGAAGGCAAACATTACTGCTACCCGCACTTCACCTGCGCCGTGGACACAGAGAACATCCGCAGGGTGTTCAACGACTGCCGCGACATCATCCAGCGGATGCACCTCAAGCAGTACGAGCTCTTGTGAGAATGCTGCTGCCACCCCGCGATGGAGCGGCGCCCCAGACCGCCTGCCTGCCAGCCCCATGCCATGGTAGGAGGCAGGGTCTCTAGTTCCATCTCGCTGCCGTCTGTCCCGTTCTGTGTCGACCACCAAGCCTCTGGCTACCTCTGTCCCCTCAGGTTTGGTTGTGTAGCTTCTGTTGTCATTGAATACAACCTTCCGCAGCATCCCACCCCCAAACCACCGACTCTCATTGCTGACACTGCAGCAGAATCTCTCCGGGTGGGAGCCCCTTTACTCATTCTCCCTTTATTGATTCATCGAGGAGAACTTGGTAGATGGGGAGAAAACGCAGTTTGCTTTTTTCCCCACGTTGTCAAGCGTGACTGCAAGAGCCTACGTGCGGTGCCGTGAGCCGCAAGAGCTACGTGCGGTGCCCTGAGCCGCGGCCCCCTCTGATTTCCCCTTTATGAAGCTGCAGGTTGACGAGCGATGGTCCCTTCCCATCAGCCTTAGCCCTAGACTTAGAGTCAACCCCAAGCGACAGAGTGACCAGAAACCCTTTTACAGTCACATTCAGAGTCGCTGCTGGCCTCAGGCATTTGAATTAGAGCTACTTTGAGCCTCTTACATTTAGGCAGAAAACCTACCACATTCACTACTGCAAAATGTGTCTTGTATAAAAATGATTCTCTAAACTTTCACTATACTTAGGCATAGTCTTCTTTCTTAGATTCTCTTCGTTGTTGTCCCTACTGCTGGTTTATTATACTGTACAGACCACAAAATGTAATATTCTTTTGTATAACTACTAAAGAAAAATCCTTGTAGATCTTTGTGCCTTCACCATGGCTATCTATACCTGTACATGAAATGTATTTGTATTGTGCTGAAGAGCTTAATGTCAACATTACCTGCTGCTTACTCTGAAAAAAGGAATGAATGGTAGCTGTAGAATTTAGGATATTTCATAAGGTTGGCACTTTATAAAATACTCCCTGATTTAAAAAATTGTAAGTTATCCACATTCATCATCCACATTCTACCAACAGTGTCGTACCAACATCACAAGCTGTTGCAACCACCTGCTCGCTCTTCTCTGAGCTGTAAAAACCTGAACTCAATTCAGGGGTACAAATTGCAATCTCATCTTTTCAGGGTACCAGGGACTTTTTTCTCTCTCTCTAGACAGTATGTTTCCTAATTAGTCTGCTAAGGAAACACTCCTTCAGGTTCCCTAAGTGGGAGCAGGTCCATCATTTCCTTAGTCACAACTCTGGACACAGGCTACATCGTCCAAGTAAACAAACAGAGAAAAACAAAACGTGACGTGTCAATGTTTGTGTCTGCCTAGGAGAATAAGGATGACAGCCTCACTTGCGTTTTGAAGAAGAAACATTACAAAACCTTACTCTGAAGTATGAAGTCAAAAGATAATGGCTCTTTCTCACACTCGCAAGATTTACACATATAGCCTCAAACATTATGACACACAAACAGTATCTAGAAAGTAAGAACCGTTGTAGCAATGACACTTCATGTTCTATCTGCAGCCAGAGTTGAGGGTAGTTTTCATAGGTCTAAAATAATCTGTAAAGATGTCCAAAGTTAAATTTTCAACAATACACATCTAGAGGAGTGACAGCCTATTACTTCATTACTCTCCTTTTAGTCTTTAGTCTGTAATATTTTCAAGTTTACTCTATAAATCAGCATTTTGTAATCCTTTATAACTCATCCAGATTTAAATGCTACTTTTTCATGAAGAAAGGATGACAACTTTATAGACAGTCAGTGCAACACACACATATTTTATCTCATCACCGTCTTCCTGCCCTTTCCATCCACTGTCTCATAAAACCCTCAGTTGAACTAAGATAAATACAATAGAAATTATTTGCAGTTCCCCTTGCACTGTCAAAGTAAAACAAGAAAACTGAAAAGCTACACCTCCAGCAAGAAAGAGAAGTATGTTGTTGTATGCATCCTCAACAATTACCCTCTAACTAAACATCCTGTTTAAGAGTTTAATTCGCCGGGCGAGGTGGCTCAAGCCTGTAATCCCAGCACTTTGGGAGGCCGAGACGGGCGGATCACGAGGTCAGGAGATCGAGACCATCCTGGCTAACACAGTGAAACCCCCGTCTCTACTAAAAAAATACAAAAAATTAGCCAGGCGAGGTGGCGGCACCTGTAGTCCCAGCTACTCGGGAGGCTGAGGCAGGAGAATGGCGTAAACCTGGGAGGCGGAGCTTGCAGTGAGCTGAGATCCAGCCACTGCACTCCAGCCTGGGCGACAGAGCCAGACTCCATCTCAAAAAAAAAAAGAAAAAAGTTTAATTCAAACAAGAGCCAGACTGTTAAGAAAAAAACAGAAAGAAAAACTTTTATCTGGCTTACAATTATTAAAGCATTTATTTTCAGGTACCAAAAGCCATATCCCATTCTACTTTTCAAGTTTCTTTTGATCACTGACAGGCATTATCAGACGTAACAACCTGGTCTCCTATAGAGAAAATTACATTTATTTAAAAATCTGATTCCATTAATTGATCAAGTATAAAAATCTACGAAAACAGTATGTTCTGCATATCACATCTGTATTTTTTTTTTTTTTTAATTTTTTTTTGAGACAGAGTCTCACTCTGCTGCCCAGGCTGGAGTGTAATGGCGCGATCGCGGCTCACTGCAACCTCCGCCTCCCGGGTGCAAGGGATTCTCCTGCCTCAGCCTCCCGAGTAGCTGGCATTATAGGCGTGTGCCACCATGCTTGGCTAATTTTTATACTTCTAGTGGAGAAGGGGTTTCACCATGTTGGCCAGGCTGGTCTTGAACTCCTGACCTCAAGTGATCCACCCGCCTCAGCCTCCTAAAGTCCTGGATTACAGGTATGAGCCGCCGCGCCTGGCCACATCTGTACTTTCAAAGGTACAGCTTTACGGTACATAGGAATTCGAGAACCACTTCACAGGATGAGGGAAACAGCCCAATATTTACGTATACACATAATCCCAAGTGTGTGCTGAGGCCACCAGGCCCTTCCTGGGGGAACAAGGACTGTCGTGCATGTGAGTGACGACATTACTAGCATTTAATACTGTACAGATGCAACCTTTGATGATACATATATTTGATAAAAATGAGAAAACAGATTTGTTGTAGAGTACCTGTCCACTTTGCTAGCATGAGAACAGTACAATCAACTATTTATTTTGCAGTTACTCGTGTCAGTGATTGAGAATTTCTGTGATGTGCAGAGAGACGGCCTGTCATTGGTCTCATCATCCACTTGATTCTAACATGATCTCTGCCCAAAGTTCCACCTCTTGGGCTTTGATATTTACAATGGCGCCTGCTCTTCATCCTGTCTTACGCTTTCTGAGCAAGTTCAAACCAGAAAGGAAAGGTGAGGCTAAAAGCCCCGAGTGAGAGAGTGTGAGGACCACAAGGAAGCCTACCGCTCCGCAGTAGATGACCAAAACCACGTCCTCACGTGGGAGGTAGCACTTGGCGAGGGCGTAGTCTGTGGGCGTGATGCTGCCCTGGAAAGGAAAAGGGAAAGTTATGCCAACAGCACCAGGCACAGGTTGAACACCACAATCTTAGAAACAGCAGAGGGAAGCCTGCCCTCTCAGGTCCCCCTCAGGGGAGGCAGGGAAGGGCCCTGCTCCCCTGAGAACAAGGGGGCCTGGCCTTCCTCCTGCACCAGGCCCTTCCCCCAGAGCCCGACCAGCCCAGGCTCTGGCAGGAGAGACAAGTAAGGCCCAAGTGTGCCTGGTGGAAAATGTCTGGGACACTGACCTGTCAAAACTGGCCCCTGGCCCACCGGGTTCCCATCACATATAATGGGAGATCTGTGACAGAGATTCAGAGAGGTACCTGGAGTTCCAAGGTCACTGGTCAGCAAGGAACAAGCAGGGAACGGTGTCTTCCTGCCCCTGATGCTCAACTAAGCATCTGTTCCCTAGAAGTACATGTGTCCAGGTCGTCTCCGTGGGCTTTTCTCTGCAGATACGTTTATGTGGAATGACGGTGACAAATGTTCTCATTTACTTGAATTTGAAAATGTGAGGGTTTCCCCCACCTTTTAAGAAGTAAAAGAACCTGTCATACCAGCATCATGAGCTGGATGGAGGAGCCCATGGCTGAAAGGAGTTAAAATGCCCAGTGGTCACTAAGTGAAACACCTTTTATCAACCTGCAAAGGCTGTAGCGTTCTCTGCCAGGTCAAATGGGCATGTTTTGAAAATAGGAGACGATGGCTGAGTATAGCTAATGAATAAATGGTTGTTTCTTTGGAAAAGTAAACACATACAGAGTGTAAGAGGAGACGCCATGGCCCTCCGTGAAGGATCAACTCCACCTGGACAGTGCCCTGCCCTCACTTCCCACACAGACCGCCCAGGAAAGTCAGGCTGATTGGTTCCCGGAAGGGTGTCTGGCAAGAGGCAGTGCATGGAACTACGTGTAGAGGGAGGGAAATCTGTGTGTGACTTTTGTAAATTTTTACAGATTGCAGCAATTAAATAGTTGATTACTGTGTTGATTTAAATACTTATAGAAAGCTTTCAGACAAAAATAAACTTTCACGTTACCATGATGAAACTGGGGTTGTTTCTGTTCCTCCAACTGAAAGATGGGACGCTGAGCTCGGGGACTCGGCCCCCGTGGTGCACCTCACAGGCGCTGTGCGTGTGGCCACTGAGAACCAGGCGCGGCTGGAGCCACCACAGGAGCTGACAGCGGCCGAGAAGACAGCAAAGCAGGCTGTTAGCTCACCCTCAACCAGGCTCTCACCGCTCAGCAGACAGCCGCTGGCCATCGCTTCTTTCATTAAATTAAATACTAAATCCTTATTTTGAAGGACTGGTTCTTTTTTTCCTTAAAAATCCTTTGGTTTATTTATACTAAATCAAAGGTAAGGTCAGCCCCTTTGAGTCTACTGTTCTCATTCCAGATTTTATCTACTTTTTGTGCTTTTTTATCTTTATAAGTATTTTATACATTTATCTTATAAATATTTCCTATATTTATATATTATATATAATGTAATAGGTATTATATAAATCTATATAAGAAAATGCATTTTAATTTTAATTAAGTCCCTAAAAATTTGACTCTTAAGTTCCATTCACATTTCTAAACACATTCAAGTTGATGAAAAACTCTGAATACAAAGAATAGCTGAGACTATTATTGACTTCAGGGTAGGAAATAGAAGTAGGTTGACTGGAAAAAAAAAAAAAAAGAAAGCGATTAAATCATGGTGCTGTGAAAGCCAGGCCTCCACCCCTGTCCCCAGGTGATAACTAAGTCATCAGCGTTTCAGCAAACACCTGCTCTAGCCTGTGCGCTCTGCTTGCTGACATGCAAGGAGATGAGAGTCACACCACGACATGAATTAGCATCATGACACCCTGGCAAACCTTTTGTGATGCCTCCCGTGAAAGCACGTCATAGTTCTCCTTGAATGGGATGTCCCTTTCCTCCGGAGGAGCAGCATCTTCCCCAGAACAGTTAGCATCACTTCTCCGATACAGAGGATAATGCTGTGCGGGGTGGAGAGAGGAGCTCAGGTGGCTGTCGTGAAACTGCGGGCTGCCCGCTGTCCGCCATGACCCCTTCCTCCCCCAGCTCACCTGCAGGAGGACGGGGGCAGACATGGGCAGCAGAGGCCCAGGTCCACACCGGCGGGAGCCACGTGCCTGCTGGGTACAAGTCAGGCCATTAATCCGCACACCTGACCCTCATCAAAGGGCAAGAAGAGCTGGGGGGCTGAGTACCAAAAGCAGAGCGACACGGCCAGAAGTCGCCTGTGGCGTTGAGATGCTCTCCTACCTCTCGGGAGCAGTTCAGTCTGTGAGAAACTTCAATGAGCTCTGCTTCTGCTTCAGAGCAGATGCCACAGCCGTCCCCGTTCAGCGCCACGCTGTTGACCATCACGAAGCTGAGACAGAGGGAATCAGGCAGGTGAGGCCGCTGGAGGTACCAGTGCTTTCTTTTCTCCACTGTTCCCATGAAAAGAAAGCTAAGCATCCAATGTAAAGAAACAAGCCCAAAGTAGTTTTCAATACCACCCAGAATAATTTGGTGTATTTTTTTTTTGAGACGGAGTCTCGCTCTGTCGCCCAGGCTGGAGTGCAGTGGCCGGATCTCAGCTCACTGCAAGCTCCGCCTCCCGGGTTCCCGCCATTCTCCTGCCTCAGCCTCCCGAGTAGCTGGGACTACAGGCGCCGCCACCTCGCCCGGCTAGTTTTTGTATTTTTAGTAGAGACGGGGTTTCACCGGGTTAGCCAGGATGGTCTCGATCTCCTGACCTCGTGATCCGCCCGTCTCGGCCTCCCAAAGTGCTGGGATTACAGGCTTGAGCCACTGCGCCCGGCCTGGTGTATTTTTAAATAGGAGTCAATATTAACAAAAATAGTATGACTGGGAGTTCAGTCTAAGACATGATTGAAGGGTTTTTGACCCTAAACTTGTGAAAAATCCCAGACGACAGAAGCTCTGCAGTTAGACTATGTCTGAGCTCATCCTCTAACCAGAACCTCATCTGTTACAGTTGCCTCTTCTGTGCAGAGGGCTGAGAACCCCCTCCCCACGCCATCAGCTGGTTGCGAGGATCCAATGAAATGACGTGGCAGGTGTTTAGAACACAGCCTGCCACTAGAAAGCACTCAGTGCTTGTCAGATATTGTGACTGACAGGTAGAGGGAACCCTAGGGTTCATCGGTGACATACAGACACACACAGCAAGTAAGGCAGAGGGTAGGGTGCCAGTTAGAGCGAACTGGCTATGGATAACCCACACTACGGTAGTAACAGAGTCCATTATGGTTAGACTCAACAGCCACATTTTTTTATGGACTCCCACTAAATACGCTTTTATTTCCTACACACATACCATCTTGGAATGACGAAAGTAACAGTCAGTAAAGACTGCTTGAAATTTAACTCATCCTAGAGATAAGGAGTGGAGTTACCAAGTGATCAGCAGTACGATGAGCTGTTAAAAGTGTCTTAAACACACACTTAGAGGGAACTAATTCTCACTGTATCATGTTTCTGTTTTGAGTCAGCCGAGGAAGCCGCCTACTAGAGAGACTGTGCCCTCCTGGCAGAGGGAGGGAAAGGTGAGCACTGGCGGTGAAGCCACGGGACAGAAATGACCTCACCTGCAGACCTGCTGTGTCCAAGGTCAACAGAGGGCTCGGCACCCACAGGAAGGACAAGATTAAAAGAGAAAAGGCTTCCACTCCCACCTGTTTTCTCTCCACCACGTCTATCATCAGGAGAGAGTATAGACTCCTGCCCACTGTGCTGCAGCCGCATACACAGCCCAGAAAAGATCTAGAGATGGGCACTGAGGTGGCCTCACAGACGGGAGCTGCTCATGGTCAGGCTAAGGGTCAGGGTGCTCGGGTCTAAAAGCCCAGGCCGATGGAGATGGGTAGCACAGAGCTACAGAAGCACTGTGACACACTTGCCACCAAATCCCATGACACCATAACTACGGGAACAGTCTTTGTCAAGTGAAATGAGTACATTTTGATCAAATAAAAAGACTCTTTTACAAAGTGGGCTGATGAAATTTGCACCACCCAGAGACAGGGCAGACGGAAAGAGGATCATTCCCACAGTGGCTGGGCAGAGTCATAAACTGACTGATTCATTGTGGGGTTGTCAGTAGGTTTCCCATCTATCGGCTCCCATGGCGAGCACCAGCAAGGACAGCCTGAGGCACTGCTGTTTAAAGATCGTAAACCAGGCTACACGGAACACGGGCAGATGACAGATCCCAGTATGGCAGGCAGCTTTAGAAAATGAAGTTTCCAAGGACTAAAGGTCTTGGAAGAATTCACAAATAATACTCACTTAATGCCTTTCCAAGAAAACAGTCTTTCAGAGCTGAACACTTTCTCGAAGCGTTCCACTTTGTATGTGTTCATCCTATATTCAATTGTGAGAGGAAACATTTTTCAGGACAAGCCATTTTAGACACTCCTAGAGTTATCATGAACACAAAATAACTTTCAAGACTGGAGTTTCACACTAGCATTATTAGTTAAGGGCCCCACCTGGCCCCAGGATATCAAAGCTCAAATTTTAGTTCCACTACTTACTGTGAAGCCTGGGCCAAGTTACTCAGCTGCACAAGGCCTCATTCTGCATTGGTACCACGTAGGTAAAACAACAGGACCATGATAAAGATGAATGTGTGAATATACGGAAGTAAAGTGCTTGAAACAGATGGCACATTACAAGCGCTAGAGCACTATATAAATGTTAGCTGTTAGAGTCTAAATGATCTTGTTTTTTCATTCCCAAAGACAATGATTGGCCATTAAATGTACATTTCAAGTTAGACGTTTCCCAAGGGCACATACAATTCATTCATTCCACAGGTATTTGTTGAGGGTGGACTATGCACCAAATAAAAACCCCTCAAAGAGCTGAATATCCCAGAGCTTACATCTTTTGAGGAAAACAAATTTCAAGACAGCACAAATAGGGCTTTCACCAGAATTCCAACAGATTTAGAATCAGAGTTAACCGGCGCTCTCAGGGTGCAGGGCTTTCGTGAACTACTTACTCATAATGGAAGCCAATGTCATGGTTTCCAGCAACTACCTTCAGCTGTACATGACTCGGGTGTCTGAACATTTTCTGAAATCGCTGCACATCATCCGCCCAGGCCTGAGGGAAAAAGAAAAAGCTCTGGAGCCAAAGAACCATCCCTGCCCTGTGGCTAAAAAAACATGATCCCTGTTTTGTGAAGTGTAGTGGTGTGATCTCTGCTCACTGCAACTTCCATCTTCCGCATTCAAGCGATTCTCCCGCCGCAGCCTCCCGAGTAGCTGGGATTACAGACACACGCCACCATGCCTGGCTTTTTTTTTTTTTTTTTGTATTCTTAGTAGAGACAGGTTTTCACCATATTAGCCAGGATCGTCTTGACCTCCTGACCTCGTGATCCACCCACCTCAGCCTCCCAAAGTGCTGGGATTACAGGTATGAGCCAACGCACCAGCCAATGATCCTTATTTTGATGTGAGAAGTGAATGAATTCCCCTGTTTAAATCAGATGTCCATAAAGATAATGTAGAACTTTTTTTTTTTTTTTTGAGATGGAGTCTTGCTCTGTCGCCCGCCACCACGCCTGACTAATTTTTTTGTATTTTTAATAGAGATGGGGTCTCACCATGTTAGCCAGGATGGTCTCGACCTTCTGACCTCAAAATCCGCCTGCCTTGGCCTCCCAAAGTGCTGGGATTACGGATTATAAGCGTGAGACACCGCACCTGGCCACAATATGTCTTTTTTAAGACTACAATTAATACTTACTGTTATTTAATTTGATGCCAAGTTTTTGTTTGATTTTGTTGGTTTTTTGAGACAGGGTCTCACTCTGTCACCCAGGATGGAGTGCAGTGGCTATGATCTTGGCTCATTAGAACCTCCGCCTCCAGGGTTCAAGTGATCCTTCTGCCTCAGTCACCTGAGTAGCTGGGATTACAGGCGCCTGCCACCATGCCCAGCTAATTTTTGTACTTTTAGTAGACACAAGGTTTCACCATGTTGGCCAGGCTGGTCTTGAACTCCTGACCTCAAGTGATCCACCTGCCTCAGCATCCCAAAGTGCTAGGATTACAGGCGTAAGCCACCAAGCCCAGCCTGACACCAAATTTTTAAATGGTATCTTCTCCCATCTTAAAACAATAACTGGCAATTCCATAAAATATTTGGTTCATGCACCTATTATTTCAAGATCCCCTGAAGACCATTCATAGACCCTGGTGGAGAAATGCTTCAGATCTGGGCATGCTGTAAGAACAGGCTCTTAGAAAATGTCCAGTAAGTTCTTCATGTGTCCCAACCAAGACGAGGTTGAGAACATCTTTAAAAGTGGCATTCCCAGCCGGGCACGGTGGCTCGTACTTGTAATCCCAGCACTTTGGGAGGCTGAGGCGGGCAGATCACGAGGTCAGGAGATTGAGACCATCCTGGCTGACACAGTGAAACTCCATCTCTACTAAAAATACAAAAAACAGCCGAGCATGGTGGCAGGAGCCTGCAGTCCCAGCTATAGGCAGGAGAACGGCGTGAACCCGGGAGGCAGAGCTTGCAGTGAGCCAAGATCGCGCCACTGCACTCCAGCCTGGACCATAGAGTGAGACTCTGTCTCAAAAAAAAAAAAAAAAAAATGTGGCATTCCCCTATGGCTACAACTGTGGAAATGAAGTAATGAGATGTGGGAGAAAGAAAGACAAAAAATACTTACTGTAACATATATTTCAAAATTATTCTGATACTTGCTTTAACTATTAAAACTTCAGAGTTATGTTAGTGTAGTTCTTATTTTTATAAAGCTAAAAATATCAATTGTATAAACACCCAGGGTAGAGAAAAAAACAAAAAAAAACCCTCTATTCTAGATGGTAACCAACTTTATCCTAAACGTTGTAAATCTGGCAAAACCTAAGGAAACATGCTGGATAGTGTCCTTGAATACATTTACAAAGATTCCACTTTAACAATAACATTTAAAGTTAGATGGCTGGGCGCAGTGGCTCACACTTCTACTCCCAGCACTTTGGGAGGCCAAAACCGGCGGATCACTAGAGGTCAGGAGTTTGAGCCCAGCCTGGCCAACATGGTGAAACCCTGTCTCTACTAAACATACAAAAATTAGCTGGGTGTGGTGGTGGGCGCCTGTAGTCCCAGCTACTCAAGGAGGCTGAGGCAGGAGAATCACTTGAACCAGGGAGGCAGAGGTTGCGGTAAGCTGAGATCACGCCACACACTCCAGCCTTGGTGACAGAGCGAGACACCAGCTTAAAACAATAAAATAAAAAAAATAAAGTTAGAGTAACATAAAATCAGAATAACAGACATAGAAAAACATAGAATATTGCCCTTAATTTGGAAAAGCAACATATCTATCCAACCTCATTTTGTAACTAGTTGTTTTTACATAACATTTCCACTATCTCACACTGAATTATAGCCCAGAGGATAACAAACATTGCCACTCTGTGAACAGTGGTTCCTGTCGACTCCGAAACAAGCCTTCTCTTGCGTAGCTATTGAATTGTCCTAGGAAATGCCAGTAAGGTTTTGTGGGGTTTTGTTGTGGGTTTTTTTGTTTTGTTTTTGGTTTGGTTGTTTGTCTTCCTTGATTTTTATCTTTATTTTTTGAGACAGGGTCTCAGTCTGTCACCCAGGTTGGAGTGCAGTGGTGCACAGCTGATTGTGGCCTCGACGACCTCCCAGGCTCAAGCGATCCTCCCACTTCAGACTCCTGAGTAGCTGGGACTATAGGTGTGCACCACCATGCCTGGCTAATTTTTGTATTTTTTGTAGAAACAGGGTCTCACTAAGTTGCCCAGACTGGTTTTGAACTCCTGGGCTCAAATGATCTTCCTGCCTTGGACTAGGCCAGGAGCGGTGGCTCATGCCTATAATGCCAGCACTTTGGGAGGCCAAGGTGGGCAGACTGCCTGAGCTCAGGAGTTCGAGACCAGCCTGGGCAACATGGTGGTGAAACCCCACCTCTACTAAAATACAAAAAAAATTAGCCAGGCATGGTGGTGCATGCCTGTAATCCCAGCCACTCAGGAGGCTAAGGAGGGAGAATCGCTTGAACCCAGGAGGTGGAGGTTGCAGTGACCCAAAATCACACCACTGCACTGCAGCCTGGGTGACAGAGTGAGACTCTATCCCCTCCATCACAAAAAAAAAAAAAAAAAAAAAAAAAAAGGCAGGCAGAGTGGCTCACGCCTGTAATCCCAGCACATTGAGAGGCCGAGGTGGGCAGGTCACCTGAGGTCAGGAGTTCGAGACCAGCCTGACCAACATGGAGAAATCCCATGTCTACTAAAAATACAAAATTAGACGGGCGTGTTGACGGATGCCTGTAATCTTACCACACAAGAAGCTGAGGCAGGACAATCGCTTGAACCCGGGAGGCAGAGGTTGCAGTGAGCTGAGATTGCGCCACTGCACTCCAGCCTGGGCAACAAGAGCGAAACTCCATCTCAAAAAAAAAAACTCCTCCTGCCTTGCGCTTCCAAAGTGCTGGTACTATAGGCATGTGATGAAGTTTTTTAGACTATACCCCAAATTAAATATTTTCCAAAAACCATTAGTGACTGAACATTTTTAAGCAGCAAGAACAGTTCACGTCTTCATTTGTTTTGTTCCAAGGATGTAATAAGCAAAACATTGTGACAACTAAGGTGAGAGAACAGCTTTTCTCTTTGGTTTGTGGACTCTTACATTACCCCAATACCCAGGCAGAGGTCTCAGCCCCCTCTGAAGGCAGAGGATCCTCACATCAAGTCCCCAGGGCTCTTTCTGCAACTCTCACTCAGAAAAAAGAAAATCAGAGGAGAATAGCAAGTCCCTTTTGTAGCACAATTCTCATAATGTCGTGGTGCAATAAGAGTGTGAAATTAAATGTACATTTCAGTATGTATTTTGCGATGTCAGTCACAACTGAAATAACATCTATCTTGCCCATTTCTCCCTTTCCCAAGAGGTTCACAAAACAGTGTATTCCAAGTAAATGATATCTGGCTAATCGACCTATTTCCTACATAGACAAATGTTTACGATTAGCCAACCTAACTCGAGATTGAGTGGTTCTAATAATCTTAGATAGCCTGTGAATCCTAAGCATCTTCCAGATAGCCTATGCATTTTTTAATATCAGTAGTAAGTACAACTTCCATAAAACTTCCAACTCGAGCTGACATTGCTTCGTGGATTCTCTGGGCTACTTGTGCCGGCCCTCAAAGCAGGATGAGGGCACCTGGAACAGAGTCCTACCTCAGGGGTGCTCCACTTCCCTTCATCAAAGACATCCCCCAGGATGAAGACGACTTCCGGCTGCAGCAACCACAGAGCTGTCTGGAAGGCTCTCTCCATCTGCCATTCCCTTGACACCAATAGGAAAAAGTAAGGCGTCAGTCTTTCCTGGGTGGAGGCTACTCCTGCATGATGCACCATTTAAACAGCAAACTAAATGGTTCCACTCTCCTTCTTCCAGAGTCCCACTCTTGCATTCCCATCCCCAGCTTGAAGGGCCAAAGAGTCCATATCTGATTAAAGGTGGGGAATTAGGTATCAGAGAAGAGTGTGGCCACCCCTCCCACACACCCCAGACACTGTGGTGTGCAGGAGCAGATCCCACTCTGCACCCTGCAGCCATCACTCAAGTCAAGACAGCCACTGGATCTGAGAGAGCCTAATGCAGCTTCCAAAGATGTTCAATGTGGACTGATTTTGTACCACACAGAGGAAATGACTGTATCTAGCTTAATTTTCGCTTCTTCTTAAAGGGAATTCAACTTCCTTCTTTGCTTCCAAGTTGGAGGGGAGATGACGAGAGAAATAGGCTAGTCAATATCAAAACAGTAAATCCTGTAGACTTCAGACATGCAAGTAATCCTCCCAGAGGTAAAACAAGCAAATGAAAAGAGCCTGGAGGCCGGGCGTGGTGGTTCATGCCTGTAATCCCATCACTTTGGGAGGCCAAAGTGGGCAGATCATGAGGTCAGGAGTTCGAGACCAGCCTGGCCAATATCATGAAACCCTATCTCTACTAAAAATACAAAAAGTCAGCTGTGCATGGTGGCGGGCACCTGTGGTACCAGTTACTTGGGAAGCTGAGGCAGGAGAATTGCTTGAACCCAGGAGGTGGAAGCTGCAGTGAGCTGAGATCACGCCACTGCACTCCAGCCTGGGTGACAGAGACTCTGTCTCAAAAAGAAAAAAGAGCCTGGGATCTGCAATCTGACAGATAATGGCTTAACATCCCAGCTCAACCCACTGAAAAGCTGTGTGGCTTTGAAAATACTGCCTATTCTGCTTCCCAGTGTCTTCACTGGTAAATGGCGATTTTATTTTATTTACTTATTTATTTTTTGAGACGGAGTTTCCCTCTTGTTGCCCAGACTGGAGTGCAATGGCGTGATCTCGGCTCACTGCAACCTCCGCCTCCTGGGTTCAAGTGATTCTCCTGCCTAGCTGAGATTATAGGCATGTGCCACCACACTCAGTTAATTTTGTGTATTTAGTAGAGACGGGGTTTCTCCATGTTGGTTAGGCTGGTCTTGAACGTCTGACCTCCAGTGATCCACCCGCCTCAGCCTCCCAAAGTGCTGGGATTCCAGGTGTGAGCCACCACACCAGGCCGGTAAATGGGGATTTTAAACCCTACCTGCACAGGATAGTTACGGGGTTAAATGAGACAGCGTTTGTAAAGCATGGCACAGGCACACAGCAGGTGCACAAAGATGTCAGTGCTTGCTCAGCCCTCCCCGTCTTCAACCTAACCAAATCCAGCCTATGTCATTTTCCTAAGGAATCCAAACCTTTCCTTTTTTTTTTTTTTTGAGACGGAGTCTCGCTCTGTCACCCCGGCTGGAGTGCAGTGGCCGGATCTCAGCTCACTGCAAGCTCCGCCTCCCGGGTTCACGCCATTCTCCTGCCTCAGCCTCCCGAGTAGCTGGGACTACAGGCGCCCGCCACCTCGCCCGGCTAGTTTTCTGTATTTTTTTAGTAGAGACAGGGTTTCACCATGTTAGCCAGGATGGTCTCGATCTCCCGACCTTGTGATCCGCCCATCTCGGCCTCCCAAAGTGCTGGGATTACAGGCTTGAGCCACCGCGCCCGGCCGGCAGTTCCTCCTTTTTAAGGCATTTTCCTGGCTGCTGCTCCTCTACAAAAGGGAAATGCTATGTCCTGGGATATATAAATAGGGGAAAGTAGGCTGGGTGCAGTGGCTCACGCCTGCAATTTCAATGCTTTGGGAGGCCAAGGCGGGAGGGATCACTTGAGGCCAAGAGTTCAAAACCAGCATGAGCAACACAGCAAAATTCCATCTCTACAAAAGAGTAAAGATTAGCTGGGCGTAGTGGCACAAGCCCATTGTCCTAGCTACTTGGGCGGCTGCAGTGAGCTATGATCCTACTACAGCCCTCCAGCCTGGGCAATAGAGCTAGACCTCGTTTTAATCAGTCAATGTAATTTCTGGTCAGAGGAAGATTTTTAGATCCCAAGTTAACCACTGAATGGTACCCATCACCCGTAAAAGGCTTTTTACCCAAGATCTCTCTCAAAATACATTTCTCCATTTTTCTTATTTTATTTTACTTGTTTTTAGAGACAGGCTCTTGCTCTGTCGCTCAAGCTGGACTGCAGTGCCATGATCACAGCTCACTGGAGGCTCAAACTCTGGTGCTCAGAATAGCTCAAGCGATCCTCCTGCCTCAGCCTCCCGAGTAACTAGGACTACAAGTAGGCATAAATAGCAAAAATTAGCTATTTTTTGGTTTTTGTTTATTGTTTTTTTGTAGAAATGAGGTCTTGCCACATGGCCCAGGCTGTCTCAAATTCCTGGCCTCAAGCAATCCTTCACCTCCACCTCCTAAAGTGCTGGGATTACAGGCGTGAAGCACTGCACCCAGCTTCTGTTTCTCTTGATTTAATGTTATTCACCATGGAAAGTAAAAATCTACAAACAGCAGCAGGAAGAATGCACACAATGCTACTTGGAGAGACCAGACATCAATCAGGATCAATTTGTAAGACCAAGACACTGCAGGCCCTGCACCGGCCCTTCTTGAGCTCACGCCTCCTTTGGTTAAAACTCGTAGAAAAAAGGTATAGCTGCTCCTTCATTATTCTTTATTCTTTTGTTTTTGTTTTTGTTTTGAGATGGAGTCTTGCTCTGTTGCCCAGGCTGGAGTGCAGTGGTGCAATCTCAGCTCACTGCAACCTCCGCCTCCCAGGTTCAAGCGATTCTCCTATCTCAGCCTCCCGAGTAGCTGAGATTATAGGTACCCGGCACCATGCTCTGCTAATTTTTGTATTTTTAGTAGAGATGGAGTTGCACCATGTTGGCCAGGCTGGTCTTGAATTCCTGACCTCAGGTGATCCACCTGCCTTGGCCTCCCAAAGTGCTGGGATTACAGGCATAAGCCACTGCACCCGGCCTAAAAATAATCTGTTTAAAAAGCTTCCTGGTGAAAAAACAACAAAGGAACATGCAGGGGCAGGTGTGACTTGGAAAGACAGGACCTGATCCTTCCCTTGGGTGACAGCCACACATCTGCTCTGCTCCTCTGCTGTCTAGAGGCTGAAACCCAATAGGCTCAAAGTTACACAGCAGTGAAGGTGAGATGGGACCATCAACCCAGATCCGTGTCCTCCCTGCCCAGGGGACCAGTCCCGGCATCGGGCATTGCGTGGCATCTTCTTGTCATTGCGTGGCACATCTTGTGATGTTTCTTGTCTTAACCCAGTGACACACAAGGAGGCAGGGGCTCAGAGGGGCCCCAAAAACTTGTCCAAAGTCACAAAGCGACGTGGCCCAGATCCAACTCCCAAATTATGGGGCCCTGTATACATCCTCAGTAAATGGTAAATTCAAGGAAAAGTCAAATGTCCCTAAATGTCCTCCTTTAAGAGAAAAATAACTAAGAGTAACCTAAAGCCATTAAGCCTTGCCTATGAGGAGAGAGCTGTACCGTTTTGCCTACAGAATTTTAGAAAGATTCCTGATTTTACCTCTTACCTTCGTAATTTGTCCAGCCAGTGGCCTAGGAATTCCCCAAGCAAATGGGTGTCAGCCAAAAACATGGCTCTGAGCACAGGCTCACGTGTGGCCTGTTCGCCATCATAGGCTGTGGTGTTCACTTCAGGCCAATTACACTGAAAGATCGCTAAGTAATAGATTAAAAATTCACAAAAGAGAAGCACAGCAAAAACAACAGCTATGAGTTTCAACAGCAATAAACTCTTCCTCTTTAACGGATGAAAACTCTGTCTTCCAAATCCCAATTCGATCATAGCCATTTCTCAAGCAACAACAAATCCATCAAGGGTTCACCATGAGAAAACGGCAGAGCCCTGGGTAGGGTGATGGCATTCAGGTTTTAGCCGGGCACCTACAGGGAAAAGGAAGAGAATTCAGTTATGTTCCCTAATAATACAGGTATCACACCTCCCTCTATTAAGAACTAATGAGTTACATAATCCTATCTACATGTCCAAATTAATTGTCTTATACTTTTACAATAATATGCCAGATTACTAATAAGGAAAAAACTGACCTTTCCAACTCCTACAAGCTCTCCATACCTCCATATGCCAGAATAAAGCTATTAGAATGATCTTCTCACCAAGGCAATAGTTTCGTTAACATTCTAGAAATCATCACATGGGAATCCATGAGAATGAGAATGATGTGTGTTAAGGTAGGAGACATAATGGAAAATTCAGCGTTATTTGAGTGTAATTTGTCTCCTAGGATTCCCCACCACCCCTCCTTGACCTTAAAGATCAACAGGTCATAAGGCCCCTATAACATGTTGTTTTTGGTGTTAATTCATCACTTTTCTACTCTGCTGTTCCACAAAATCAGTGAATATTCATGGACAATGTGCTTCAAAGATCCAAGGAATTCATTCCACATTGGACCCAGAGGCCAGGATCTGACACTGAAACCACCTTTGCAAAATTATAATAGTAACCCAAATCTGACATAGTTGACTCCGTCTTATTTCTGACTGCCAAGCTGTCCTTGGTCATTCTTGGATATAGGCCAAGCTAACTTCGGGAGGAATTTAGTTTATAGGTTTTTGTTTGGTTGTTTGGTTGGTTGGTTTTCTTTTTGAAATGGGGTCTCCCTCTGCCACCCAGGTTGGAGTGTAGTGGTGTGATCTGGGCTTACTGCAACCTCCGCCTCCTGGGTTCAAGTGATTCTCATGCCTCAGCCTCCCAAGTAGCTGGGATTGCAGGCACCCATCACCATGTCCAGCTAATTTTTGTGTATTTTTTTTGTAGAGATGGGTTTTCGCCATGTTGGCCAGGCTGGTGTCAAACTCCTGACCTCAAATGAACCACCTGCCTCAACCTCCCAAAGTGCTGGGATTACAGACGTGAGCCACTGTGCCAGGCCAGTTTATAGTTTAACTATGAAGCAAGAATGATGATAATAGTCTCCTCCCTGTTCTGAAGCTGAAACCACCTTTGGAAACTAATGAAAGGTTTTGAGATTAGGATTAGGGGAGGGGCTTGAATTCTGCTGAATACAGTTTCTATAATCCCTTATTGCTCAGAAGTCATGTGGCCAGAGGTAACAAAGATCTGTGACTTCCCTCAATTTCTCCTATAGATAACATCACTATTGTAGACCCTAAGATTGATCTTTTGAGGTATTTTTCAGACTCTCGGGCAACTGATTTACCCCACCTGACTGACCCTGCCGGGACCCATATTTCGTGACTCAACTGATCCTCTGACCCCACCCAGAAGCAGGCTCAGCACACAAGGACCATTTTCCACGCCCCTGTGATTTCATTCCCAACCAATCAGCAACTCCTGTTCCCCAGCTCCCTGCCCACAATACCGTCCATAAAAATCCTAACCTCTGAGCTTCAGAGAGACTGATTTGAGTAATAATTCCATCTCAGTGGCCAGCCTTATGTTAATTAAGTTAATTAAACTTTTTTTTTTTTTTTTTGAGACAGAGTCTCACTCTGTCACCCAGGCTGGAGTGCCATGGCACAATGTCAGCTCACTGCTACCTCTGCCTCCCAGGTTTAAGCGATTCTCATGCCTCAGCGTCCTGAGTAGCTGGGATTATAGGTGTGTGCCACCACGCCCAGCTAATTTGTGTGTGTGTGTGTGTGTGTGTGTGTGTGTGTGTGTGTGTGTGTATTTTTAGTAGAGATGGGGTTTTGCCATGCTGCCCAGGCTAGTCTTGAACTCCTGGGCTCAAGTGATTCACCCACCTCAGCCTCCCAAAGTGCTAGGATTACAGGCGTGAGCCACCGTGCCCAGCCTAAACTACTTATTTACTGCAGTACCATAGTCTCAGTGAATGGTTTTGTCTGTGTAGTGGGCAGGAAGAACCTGTGGGTGACTGCAACAGAGCCACCATCTGTGAATGTGAATATTGAACACTGCAACCAGATTCTATGTTTTCACAAAAACGGTTTTCCCCTGCAAATATGCCTTAAAACTCTGGATGGCCTTCTTTCATAAGATATTTATGTATAGTGGCTTCTGTTAGGGAACCTTCAAATTTTTTAAGGATTCATCCCAAATATTACATGAGCTTTGCATCCTGTAAAGAAAGCATCTATTTCTGAGACCTCCGAAGAGACACGTTGGTAAAAGGCTACCCTGAGATAGGCTACAGATGGTGGCATTCTACCTCCAGGTTCTTCAACTTGTGCTCAAGATGAGAATCTGAGAAGGGCGGTGACCTTCCCAGGGAGGGTATAAGGAGCTCAGATGTCAAAGGAGCCCCTGAAGTCTTATGGGGTGGGAGCTTTGGGAGACACTGACCAAAAACCCTAATTGAACCAATAAAAAAATAAAATCCTTTTCTAGGAAGATGATTCTCTAACATGAACCTAGGACTTCATGTCGCACACAGGCACGGAGTCAAGAACCACCTCATGCCGCATAACTGCAGTCACCACATACCTTTATCTTCCAACTGGGGACAGCATTGAGTGAAAAATGTCACTAACAAAAATTAAAACAGAGCAATGGTGTAAACCAGGCCTGTCCCAGGCAACTTAGGATGTGCAGCCACCCTGTGCTGCCCGTAATCCCAGCACTTTGGAAGGCCAAGGCAGGTGGATCACCTGAGGTCAGGAGTTCAAGACCAGAATGGCCAATGTGGTGAAACCTCGTCTCTACTAAACACAAAAATTAGGCAGGCGTGGTGGTACATGCCTGTAATCCCAGCGACTCAGGAGGCTGAGGCAGGAGAACTGCTTGAATCCAGGAGGCGGAGGTTGCAGTGAACTGAGATCGTGCCATTGCGCTCCACCCTGGGCAACACAGTGAGACTCTGTCTCAAAATAAATAAAGGGGGAACAGCAAACAAATGCTGGATTTTAAGTATATCCTTTCAGACAGAGAGGTCAAAAGCAGCCTTGCATATCATCTGGAGTCAACTGCTCTTACTGAAATTCTCCTCCAGAACCCCACAACATATTTATCAGCTGGTCAAGCTGTACTTTATCTTCTTCACTTAGAACTTTTGTCACCTCTCTTTTCTCTAAGGCAAAGCACACATGCCGCATAACTGCAGTCACCACATACCTTTATCTTCCAACTAGGGACAGCTTTGAGTAAAAAATGTCACTGATAAAAATTAAAACAGAGCCATGGTGTAAATCAGGACTGTCCCAGGCAACTCAGGATGTGCAGCCACCCTGTGCTGCCCGTGCTTACGTTGACACAGAGGAGAAGCAGCAGTGCCTGTTTGCAGTCACCCACCTCCTCTGCAAGAAACTTCGGAACGGACTGCACAAGTGTCAGGAACCATGCACCAGCGTGGTGAAGGGCCTGGGTTCTCTGCTGGAGTGCCTCTAAGGGATAAATAACAGGTTCCTTAATGCCAGGCAATTTCCTTTGTTTTGATTAAATCAAATATGTCAAAGGCAACCATTCGATCTTAATATCTCATTTTCTTTCAAAAGGCCTAGAATCTCCTAAAATCCTAAAAGCTAAACCCAAAACCATAGTTGAAACTTTCTAACACTGTGTGTTTCCTCCAGCTGTACGGAACTAGTTGAGAGGGAAGGAATGCTGACCTTCTGGGGCGGGCTGAGGAGCCTTCCAGTATGCAAACCCTTGCTGTTTTGTAGGTTTCTGGTTTCCCAAGATGAAATACCAGAATGACAACTTGAAAATTGCTCTTCTACACCCCCTTCTTTTCATCAGAGTGAGCCTTGCTTGAGCAGTTATGACTAAGAGGTGCAAAAAGCATCAGTGAGTGGTGAGCAGGCTGGAGACAAGGCTGGCTGACAGCCCGAAGTGGGGCTCAGGGCAGGACAGTATGTAAAACTGCAGTCCTCCAGCTTCCTTGGATGAAGAGAGGATGAAGGACAGAGAACACAGAGACAGCCTGTGGGTGTGCACTTCCAGGCAACCTGGGCTCTCCCCGCCTCAACTCCCCACTGAGCTCACTCAGCAAAGGCCTCTTACTCCTCGTGCATAAGCGACCTTGATCTTACTGCAAACAAACCGGGTCAGGGGAGTTCTGGCGCTTCCCTCAAACTTCTATGTTGTTACAGGTTCTAGACAGGTATGAGCGGGGCGGGTGAGGGCTCTTCCCATCCACCAGGAATGTCAGGTGATCACCAGGTGACCATTCAACAGTTATCACATTGCCTCTCTAAAAACGATCATTTAGCAGCCAGCGCCAGGGAGAGACAATCTCCTGAGGGTCCACATCTGCCACATCAAAGTGTAAATTAAATGCAGATGCCAGGGAGAGGCAACTTCCTGGCCACACACATCAGGAGACAAAATGGCAGAGTATGACCTTCCGGGGGCACTCCACAGGAAACAGGAAGAAAGCTTCAGATACTCCACAGGAAACAGGAAGAAAGCTTCAGATACTCCACAGGAAACAGGAAGAAAGCTTCAGATGGGCATGGGTATAGCTTCCTAAACACACTGCTCATGCTCACCTCCCATGAGCAAGGAGGGCACTGTGCATGCAGGCAGCGCACCCTAAGGGAAGAATCATGGGGAAGGGGTGCAAGACAAGTGGGTCTGCCTAGGAAGTCCTAGGATTACAGTTAAACACTGCACTTGACCTTCACACTGCCCTACTGGGTCTCTTCCAAGTGTACTTTTCTTTCTTTCCTGCTCCAAAGATTTTTAATAACTTTCACTCCTGCTGCGAAACTTGCCTCAGTCTCTTCTTCTGCCTTATGTCCCTCAGTGGAATTCTTTCTTCTGAGAAGTCAAGAATTGAGGCTGCTGCAGATTTGTAAGGATTTGCCACCTGTAAATTGACTACCTTCTACCCCTAACATTCTTTTTTCCAAAAAGGAATTTAAAATATCCTACAAAGAGCCATTCAAGCAGAGGAAGACTTGGAAGGAAAGAAGGAAGGAGGATAGTAGAAAAGCAGACAAGAGCAGAAGGGGTTGAGGGAGGAAAAAGGACAGAGAGAGAGCAAGCTAGCTGGCTGAAACTGTTACATATTTTCCTGAGAAGACCCTGATAACCATGTGAAGCAGCTATCTGGTATAACATAATTTTTTTTTTTTTTGAGACAAGGTATTGCCCTGTCACCCACGCTGGAGTACAGTGTTGTGATCCCAGCTCAGTGCAACCTCCACCTCCAGGACTCAAACAATCCTCCCACTTCAGCCTCTGGAGCAGTCGGGATTACAGGTGGGTGTGCGCCACCACACCCCACTAATTTTTGCATTTTTTGTAGAGACAGGATTTCACCATGTTGCTCAGGCTGGTCGCCAACTCCTGGACTCAAGCAATCCACCGGCCTCGGCCTCCCAAACTACTGGGATTACAGGCATGAGCACTGCGCCCAGCCCAACACAATCATTTTTTAAAAGATAAGAGTGGCTGTGCAGGACATGGTGGTTCATGCCTGTAATCCCAGCACTTTGGGAGACAAAGGCAGGTGGATCATTTGATGCCAGGAGTTTAAGACCAGCCTAGCCAACATGGTGAAACCCCATCTCTACTAAAAATATTTAATACAAAAATTAGCTGGGTGTGGTTGAATGAGTGTGTAATCCCAGATACTTGGGAGGATGAGGCACAAGAATCACTTGAACCCAGGAGGCGGAGGTTGCAGTGAGCCAAGATCTCACCATAACACTCCAGCCTGGGCGACAGAGTGAGACTCCATCTCAAAAAAAAAAAAAGGCCGGGCGCAGTGGCTCATGCCTGTCATCCCAGCACTTTGGAAGGCTGAGGCGGGCAGATCACGAGGTCAGGAGATCGAGACCATCCTGACTAACACGGTGAAACCCCATCTCTACTAAAAATACAAAAAAATTAGCCGGGCGTGGTGGTGGGCACCTGTAGTCCGAGATCGCGCCACTGCACTCCAGCCTGGGCAACAGAGTGAGACTCTGTCTCAAAAAATAAAAATTAAAAATAAATATTAAAAAATTTAAAAAAAGATAACAGAGCAAAAACCTATTTAGAAAACTGTTGACAGCAGATCCTTAAACAGAACACCTTTTGGGCAGGGGGCTCACACCCTGTAATCCCAGCACTTTGGGAGGTGGGGGCAGGGAGATCACTTGAGGCCAAGAGTTCAAGACCATCCTGGCCAACACGGCGAAACCCCATCTCTACTAAAAATAGAAAAATTAGCCTAGTGTAGGAGTGCATGCCTGCAATCCCAGCTACTCAGGAGGCTAAGGCAGGAAAATCACTTGAACCTGGGAGGCACAGCTTGCAATGAGCAGAGATCAGGCCACTGCACTCCAGTCTGGGCGACAGAGGGAGACTGTGTCAAAAAGAAACAAAACAAAAAAACACCTTTTGCTCAAATCTTGGGAAATTCCTTTTCTTCCTCTACCAAACACTCATTATTGTCTTCAATGTTATGGCCAAAACATGCCCTCTTTTCCCCCCTGAAATGAAGACAGAGTAACTTGTAGGACTGACAGGCTCGGGGAAGTGATTGCTCCTCTCCCTAGAAACCGCACCAGCATTAGGTAATGAGGCTTCACTCCTACCGGCCAGCTTGCTTCCCAACAGGTATAAATTGACTTATTTCACTCACTTGCTGGGCCAAACCTTACCCCAGCCTCCTCATTTTCCGCCTCCCCATTTTCTGACTCAGATGAAGGAAACCTGCTGACAGCAGCACCTGGGAGCTCTGCAGACACCCCCCCACCCCCGGGAGGCCTACCTTTTTGTCAGGACAGAGGAAACCGTGAGAGCCCTGTGAGGAGTCAGCCACTTGTTCCTCGGTATTTTATCCCGCATGCTGGGAATAACCTCAGCAGAGATGGCAGCTGTGCTGAATCGGAAAGCAGCTAATGGCAGCACTGCTCTGTGACCTTATGCCAGCCACTTACCCCTCCTGAACCGCACAACCTGCAGTATCCACCTCAGTGCTTTTGTGAGGATTGATAGAAAAAAAATCAGAGCTTAGTCCTCAGCTTTAAAGTTCAAAATTTCTTAAAGTATTACTGTTTTCACTCCCAAATTCAATTTATCAGTCTCATTAAGATCATCAAACAATAACCCAGCAGGAACAGTGTCGAGCTTCCACAAGACAGTTCAGAGCGGCCCAGGATGGAAAGGCAGACTTGCACCTCTCGGGCACCTCCAGACACAGCTGTACAATATGGAAGCTACATTATATATTACCTATCATTTTCCAGGAAAATCACCAAGTCACCTCACCTTTTAAAGACAGAGAGATTGGTACGAGGCTCTAAGTTGGCATCTGCTTCCCCAAATCAGAATTCATTTATCTGAAATGAAACCAAATATGTGTGTTTCGTCGGTGAGTGAGCTTTCATTTAGTTAACTATTAACAGGAAACCTGACCAACTTTGAAAGTAAAAAAGAAGCTGAGAAGCTAAAGAAACAAGACATTGGGTTAGTGGCCAAGAATACCTATCTTGAATTATAATATAAAATACCTGTATTAGGCCGGGCG
>NC_045451.1:71198979-71201656 GCF_002776525.5 Piliocolobus tephrosceles | reverse complement strand
ATATGAAACATTTCTGCCCAACACATATGAATAATCACTGCAAGCCATAATTGGGAGCAAAATATTTTATCTTTAGGCCAGGTGCGGTGGCTCATGTCTGTAATCTCAGCATTTTGGGAGGCCGAGGCGGGCGGATCACCTGAGGTCGGGAGTTCAAGACCAGCCTGACCAACATGGAGAACCCCCATCTCTACTAAAAATACAAAATTAGCTGGAGTGGTGGTGCCTGTAGTCCCAGCTACTCAGGAGGCTGAGGCAGGAGAATCGCTAGAACCCGGGAGGCAGAGGTTGTGGTGAGCCAAGATCGCACCATTGCACTCCAGCCTGGGAAACAAGAGTGAAACTCTATCTCAAAAAAAAAAAAAAAAATTTACCTTTGAACTTTTCGATTTGTATTTATTTTTATTTTTATTTTTTTTAGAGATAGGGTCTCACTCCACTGCCCAATGTAAATCAAAAATGAAATCCTAAGGCCCCTCAACCATCTGCATGGACCCCCACCAAGGGCATTCCAGAGTTCATCTTGTTTTAGGTTGTTTTAAGAAAAACATGTTTAGGCCTGATGGGAAGTGGGGTTGGAACTTGCCTCATTTTGTCCCCCTCCCTTTTGGAATTCAGGAAAAGCAGACCAGCATTTAACATGCTGGATACTAACCTGGAGGCTTCATCTGCGTGATAAAACTTCCGTCTCCACAGCCTCTTACTGTAACCCAGACATTCCTTTCCATTGATGATAAATCTTTCAACCAAATGCCAATCAGAAAATTTTCCATCTACCTATAACCTGGAAGCCCCCGACCCCCCACCAATCGCCTCAGTGGTCCCACCGTTATGGACCGAACCAATGTAAATCTTAATCGTACATGTATTTGATGACTCATGGCTCCCCTAAAATGTATAAAACCACAGCGGGCCCCGACCACCTTGGGTACATGTTCTCAGAGTCTCCAAAAGGCTGTGTCACCAGCCATGGTCACTCATATTTGGCTCAGAATAAATCCCTTCAAACATTTTACAGAGTTTGACTTTTTGTCAACTGCAGGCTGCGTCACAGCTCGCTGCAGCCCCAAACTCCCGCGCCCAAGCGATCCTTTCACCCACAACTTCCCGAGTAGCAGGGACTTCAGGTGCGTGCCACCACGCCTGGCTTTTTTTTTTTTTTTTGGTACCGTTTGTAGTTATGGGAGGGCGGGGGGTCTTGCTATGTTGCCCAGATTGGTCTCAAATTTCTGGGCTCAAGCCATCCTCCCCCTTCGGCCTCCCAGAGTGCTGGAATTACCAGCCTGAGCCACCGCGCCCAGCCTTTTAATTTTTAACTTCAAAGTTATCGTTAAAAATCTAATCCCCCCAAAATATGAAAAAAATAATAATAATATGCACTAATCTGTAGTTTTTCTCTAACTCACTATCTTAAATATATTAATTGCAATCTCATCAAGGGCGACTTGCATTTGAAATTTTCCACCTTAAGCGGTATTTTTTGATAAGATGGATTTTAAAAAAAAATTTACACCAGTAAACTAGAATGAGAGACCCATGCGAAGTCACACATGGGCCCTAAGTCATCGAGATTTTCCAGCAAATAATTTGCAGAGTGCTGTTTTTCTAAAAAAGAGGTTCCGTTTTTAGAAGTTTAAATGTTGTCACACGGGCGCAAGAATACATACAACAGCCATGCTTTCCAGCTCTGCGCACAACGCCAGGGGAGCACCGGGCGGTGCGGGAGCCCTTTCACCTGGGCAGGGCGGCTTCGGTGGCCGAGGGACCCGCGACCTGCAGCCCGAGCCGGCGCGCACCCAACCAACTTCCTGTTTCCGCGGTAGCGCGCGGGACTGTCACTGAAGCCCCGCCCCAGCGGCCTCAGGCGGGTGGGGAAGCCAGTCTTCCCGGAGCCGCCGCGTTTGCCCTGCGCCGGCGTCCCACCGCCGGCGGCGGAAGCGGGCTGTCTGAAGGGGCCGGCGGGTGGCGCCCGGGGCTCCGCTGCCTGCGATCCCCAGAGCGGACAACCCCAGCTGGGGCTCCGTGCGCAACTGCGGAGAGTAAAGGCCGAAACCTACGCTCGGCGGCCGCGTCCGGGCCCCTCGCGCCCTCCCCCAAGTGCCCGGCAGGCTCGGCAGTCCGACTGTGGCATTACGGAGCACCCTGGGCAGTCACCGCAGAAGGGCGGGGGGCGCGGGAAAGGCATTTTGGGGACACAGAAGAGCTGCGAGGGCGACGCACGGGCGAGCTGTCGTTAGGGCCCAGGAAAGGCCCGAACGGGGCGCACGGGCGGGTAGGGGAACTCGCGCCCCGCGCCGCGCGCCCGGGCTCCTGGCGCCAGGGCCGGCTTCTGAGCACAGCCACCGCGGCGGCCGGGGCCGACCACTGCTCCCCGCGAGCCCGCGTCCCCGCCCCCAGAATCCCCCAGAGCCAGCGTCCAAGCTCCAGGCCCTGGAGGAGCCGGGCGGGCAGTTGACAGCCCTCGAGCCGCTTCCGGGCTCCGCGCGCGGTGGCAGCCAGGCCGTGCCTCACCATTCCCCTCCCGCGCCGCGCTGCCGCTCCGGGACCCACCAGACCTGGCTGGGCCTCTCCGGCTCCCCCGGAGCCTTGGAAAGTGTCCTCCAGAGATGTGCAGAGATGTGTGATGAATGAAGGAGACTATCAGGATAACTATAGTATTTATTATGCATTTGCTTTT
>NC_045451.1:71198466-71198969 GCF_002776525.5 Piliocolobus tephrosceles | reverse complement strand
TGATGAATAAAGGAGACTATCAGGATAACTATAGTATTTATTATGCACTTCCTTTTTTCTCACTGATGTTACTAATTTTAATGGTGTAGCAAGGCGTGTTCCAGTTTTCTAAGTGCTCTCACATTCGTTCAAAAAATCCTCAAAATAAGCCTGTATATTAAAAGCAGGAGCCACTATTCCATATTTCAAGAAGTAAACAAGCTCAGAGTAAATCCACGTGGAGCCTTCCAACCAGCCAATTCTGGTACATTTTTTACAAATCTATGGGTGTGGTTAATACACGGAGATGTATGAGGAATTATATAGGACACAGCCAGGAAAATGGTATAAGTATGCGGTAAATGGTTATTATTAAGAATACTGTAATATCGCCGGGCGCGGTGGCTCAAGCCTGTAATCCCAGCACTTTGGGAGGCCGAGACGGGCGGATCACGAGGTCAGGAGATCGAGACCATTCTGGCTAACACGGTGAAACCCCGTCTCTACTAAAAAATACAAAAAAA
>NC_045451.1:71184216-71198366 GCF_002776525.5 Piliocolobus tephrosceles | reverse complement strand
GCCTGGGTGACAGAGCGAGACTCTGTCTCAAAAAAAAAAAAAAAGAATATTGTAGTATCTTCTGATATGTTCAGGTGAACGACTTTGTCATAATAGAAACTGGGACAGCCTAATTCCATCAACACTGATACGACACCAGGGATTGTTTGCAGCCTCACCTCTAAAGTATTCTAACAAAAGGAAACTAGACCCAGTTAAGCTTTTTTTTTTTTTTTTTTTTTGAGATGGAGTCTTGCTGTGTCTCCTGGGCTGGAGTGCAGTGGCCAGATCTCAGCTCACTGCAAGCTCCGCCTCCCGGGTTCACGCCATTCTCCTGCCTCAGCCTCCGGAGTAGCTGGGACTATAGGCGCCCGCCACCTCGCCCGGCTAGTTTTTTGTATTTTTAGTAGAGACGGGGTTTCACCGTGTTAGCCAGGATGGTCTCGATCTCCTGACCTCATGATCCGCCCGTCTCGGCCTCCCAAAGTGCTGGGATTACAGGCTTGAGCCACCGCGCCCGGCCCAGTTAAGCTTTTAACTCTAACCACAGGCTAAAGGCAATACACGGGCCAAATGAACCTATTAGATTACACCACCAGGAAGTAATCTGCCAAATCCAGAATGTGGGAAATTCTACAAACCAAATGACCCAATTTCTTTATTCAAAAATAAATGTTCAGAGGCTGAAGGGAGAGGACTGCTTAAGGCCAGAGTTAAGGCTGTAGTGAGCTATGATCACAGCTGTGAATAGCCACTGTACTCCACAAGGCTGTCCTCACTTAGGGAAGAAAGTACTGGGTTCCCAGGTTAGCCTAACTAATGCTGATTGACCTACAGAGGAAAGTTCCTACAAAGAGATTTCAACTACCTCATTACCCCAAGGTTAAATAATTTGCTAGAATGACTCATAGAACTCAGGAAAAGCTGTGCTTACTCTTACGGTTTATTATAAAGGGTACAAATGAACAACCAGATGAAGAAGTACCCAGGACAAGGTAAGTCCCGAGTGCAGAAGCCACTGCCTCAGTCAAGATGGGTGTACCACCCTCTGGGATGAGGATGTTTGCCAACTTGGAAGCTCCCTGAACCCCATCATTTAGGGGTTTCTATGGAGGCTTCAGTCCATAGGTTTGACTGTGGCCACTGGTGATCAACTCAATTTCCAGCCGCTCTGCCTCCCCTGGAGGTTGGGGGAAGGGTGCAGGAAATGCTGATCTCCTAATCAAGCTTGGTCTTTCTGGCAGCCAGCTCCCACCCTGAAGCTAAGTACAAGAGTTGCCTCATTAACACAAAAGAGGCTTTTAACACTCTATCACTCAAAATTCCAAGGGTTTAGAGCTTTGTGTCAGAAACCAGGGACAACCACCAAATATCTGTCTTGTTATTCCACAGCAACATCAATTCCATCTACAATCCTGATTCCCTTTTGCCATGAAAGGTAACATATTCACAGGTCCTGGGGAGTTGGACATGGCTATCTGGGGGGCACTATTCTGACTGCCCCAGCATCTAACAGTAAAGACAGCAGCTCAGGAAGCTTGGCAGGGCGGCCATATGGAGCAGGGATTGCAGGGTTGGTTAAAAGACCTTAACAAGGCCGGGCGCAGTGGCTCACGCCTGGAATCCCAGCACTTTGGGAGGCCGAGGCAGGCAGATCACCTGAGGTTGCGAGTTCGAGACCAGCCTGACCAACACGGTGAAACCCCCATTTCGACTAAAAATACAAAATTAGCCGGGCGTGATGGTGGGCGCCTGTAATCCCAGCTACTTGGGAGGCTGAAGCAGGAGAATCACTTGAACCCGGGAGGCGGAGGTTACGGTGACCTAAGATCGCCCCATTGCACTCCAGCCTGGGCAACAAGAGCAAAACTCCGTCTAAAAACAAACAAACAAAAGACCCTAACCAAAGTTACCTTCTCAGGGCAATGGGCAATGGAGATAAAATAAAAAGGGCGCTCTTCGAGGAAGACGCGACGTTAGGCGGTGCGGGCTGTGGTCCGCCCTCTCGTGCTGCTCACTCACCACCGTTCGCTCTCGCCCAGAAACAAGTCCGCCAGGAAGCCGCGCAGCAGCCGTGGATTTCCTTTTTCTTTCTCGAGACGGAGTCTCGCTCTGTCGCCCAGGCTGGAGTGAGCGGCGCCATCTCGGCTCACTGCAAGCTCCGCCTCCCGGGTTCCCGCCCCTCTCCTGCCTCGGCCTCCCGAGTAGCTGGGACTACAGGTGCAGCCACCTCGCCCGGCTAATGTATTTTTAGTAGAGACAGGTTTTCTCCATGTTGGCCAGACTAGTCTCAAACTCCCGACCTCAGGTGATCCGCCCACCTCGGCCTCCCAAACTGCTGGGATTATGGGCATGAGCCACCTTGCCCGGCAGCCACGGATTTTAAAGATACCAAAACACACCTATGGAGCCAGAGGTGGCAAGTCACCGAATTAGAATCACTCTACGGAGCCGCAAGGTAAAGTCGCTGAAGAAGGTGTGTGCTGACTTGATCAGAGGAGCAAGGGAAAAGAATCTCGAAGTGAAAGGACCAGTTCAAATGCCTACCAAGACTTGGAGAATCAACTACAAGAAAACCTCCTTGTGGTGAAAGTTTTTTTTTTTTTTTTTGAGACGGAGTCCCGCAGTGTTGCCTGGGCTGGAGTGCAGCCGGAAGAGCTTGGCTCACTGCAACCTCAGGCTCCTGGGCTCAAGCAATTCTCTTGTCTCAGCCTCCTGAGTAGCTGGGATTACAGACATGCACCACCACGCCTGGTTAATTTTTTGTATTTTTAGTAGAGACGGAGTTTCACCATGTTGGTCAAGCTGGTCTCGAGCTCCTAACCTCAGGTGATCCACACGCCTCAGCCTCCCAAAGTGCTGAGATTACAAGCGTGAGCCACTGCTCCCGGCCAGTGGTGAAAGTTCTAAGACACCGGATCGTTTCCAGATGAGAAACTACAAGTGACTCATTGACTTGCACAGCCCTTCTGAGATTAAGGAGTTTACTTCCATCAGTATGAGAGGAATCTGTGAGGCATTCATTCACCAAGCAGAAATCACAATGATACAGGCCGGGCGTGGTGGCTCACACATGTAATCCTGGCACTTCGGGAGGCCGAGGCAGGCTAATCACTTGAGGTCAGGAGTTTGAAACCAACCTGGCCAATATGGTGATACCCCGTCTCTATGGAAAACACGAAAAAAAATTAGCCAGGTGTGGTGGCACGTGATGATAATCCCAGCTACTTGGGAAGCTGAGGCAGGAGAATTGCCTGAACCTGGGAGATAGAGATTGCAGTGGGCCGAGATGCACTCCAGCTGGGGCAACATAGCAAGAGTTTGTCAAGGAAGAGAGGAAGGGAGGGGAAGGTAAGGGAGGGGCACATGGAGCTGTGATTGTTCTGTTAGATCACACTCTGTAATTAATATATGCCATAATTCTTCAGTGACCCAGTAAATGCATTATGAAAATATTCATGATCTGCATTCGTTTTACATAAACACGCAAGAGTCTAGTTCTGGTTTTGTTGTTGTTGTTGTTGAACCAGGGTCTCACTGTCTTCCAGGCTGGAGTGCAGTGGTGCAGTCAGTCACTGCAGCCTCCATTCCCCAGGCTCGAGCAATCCTCCCACCTAAGCCTCCCAGGTAGCTGGGACTACAGACTTGTGCCACCATGCCCGGATAAAGGAGTCTGATTCCAGATACCCAAATTTCCCCTGCTACCAAACTACCCTCTGGTTATGTTGGGGAAATTCTGAAGCACCTCATGTTTACTCCTTTCCTCCTCCTCCTTCCCCCTCTCACCTTGGACCACTTGTGACACTGACAGCTACTTGGGATGTGGGAGGGCAACACAGATGGGGACATCCTCCCGCAAGCTGCATTCAGTCCCGCGATTTAAATGACCAGCCTATCAGTGATTGGCGGATGGAATTTATAAGCCATGAGCATAAAGTCACTGCACACGCAGGTGATTCATAAACAGGCTCTGGGCAGAGAAAACACACTTGTTCCAAGTGCTTTTCCTCAAGAACAATCCACACAGAAGTGTTCTGTGAGCAAATGTGGGGGGGGATTCCCCAAACGCAAGTCTTTCTGCATGGACACCACCTGGGTGTCCTCCAGTTCAACTCAGTTCTGACACGCTGTACCTGGAGACAGCGTCAGATTCCACAGGTTGAGGCCTCAGTCCCCACGCCTGTCCCACTTCTGATGTCAGTCAGAAGCCCCAGGCTGTAACCTGTGCTTCTGGCCGACCAGTTATAAATTGGGGTTCCCACACCCCCTCCGTGGGTTTAACTGATTTGTTAGAATGACTCACAAAACTCATGGAAACACTTACGTTCGCTGGTTTACTGTAAAGGATATTGCAAAGGATACAGATGAAGAGCTGCACAGGGCGAGGCATGTGGGAAGGGACGGGAGCGTCCATGCCCTCCCCAGGGGCGCCGCCCTTCAGGAACCACCACGTGTTCAGCGATCTGGAAGCTCTCAGAACCTGGTCCTCTTGAGCCTTTTATGGAGACATTATTGAATAGGCGTGATTGAGGACAACTGTGTAGAAATGCGATTGGATACAAGGGGAATGATCTAATACTAACAGACTGAGTAGGGAAACCCAGCAAGGCTCAGCTGTTCAGGTCTTTCTTGGCCTCTCCATGGAGCATTCCTTTCTCTAGGGTGTGGGACAGGACTCTGTCCGCAATGAGGGTCTTATGAACCACAGTCAGATTCGAGTCCCGCCTTGGGCAGGAGAAATTCAGAGAGATTCTGTTTCCTGAGGCCTGCTTCCGAGGCCTAAAGACTCAACATTATAAGACCAGGCCAGGCGACTCACGCCTGTAATCTCAGCACTTTGGGAAGCTGAGGCAGGCGGATCCCTTGAGGTCAAGAGTTTGAGACTAGCCTGACCAATAGGGTGAAACCCCATTGCTATAAAAAATACAAAAATTAGCCAGGTATGGTGGTGCATGCCTGTAATTCCAGCTACTCCAAAGGCTGAGACAGGAGAATCGCTTGAACCTGGGAGGTGGAGGTTGCTGTGAGCCAAGATGGCACCACTGCATTTCAGCCTGGGTGACAGAGCAAGACTCTGTCTCAAACAAACAAACAAACAAACAAACAAACAAAAACTCAACACTGTAACAAAAGAGTGCAATAAAGGATATTATAAGGGAGAGTCAGGAATGGTGAATGAAAACCTATAAATATATAGGCTCCTTCAATGTAGAAAAACTCACAATGATAGTGTAAGTCTCACAATCAGTCAGTAAATGGTGAAATCCCTCATTGTCAAACGTGCCTATGCATCTTTGTTACAGACACTCATTCATTCATTCCAAATACAAACATGTTCACAGTTTTGTAAGGAAATATGGTTCAGAAAAAAAAAAAGTTTGATCATATAACTGATATGATTTACTATTTCCTCAAATCTAAGACATCATGAACTGTAAGATGAACCACTATTTAAGGCAATTAAGAAAGAAAAAAGGATGCACATCCCCTAGGGTCAGACTCACTGCAATGCATGTCTTAGATGAAATAACTCAGCTTAAAAAAAAAAAAAGAAAGAAAAGGGCAGCCGGGCACAGTGGCTCACGCCTGTAATCCCAGCACTTTGGGAGGCCAAGGCAGGTGGATCACGAGGTCAGGAGTTCGAGACCAGCCTGGCCAACATAGTGAAACACTGCCTCTACTAAAAATATAAAATATTAGCCGCGCATGGTGGCGGGCACCTATAGTCCCAGCTACTTGGGAGGCTGAGGCAGGAGAATTGCTTGAACCTGGGAGGTGGAGTTTGCAGTGAGCCGAGATTGTGCCACTGCACTCCAGCCCAGGCAACACTGCGGGACTCCGTCTCAAAAAAAAAATTTTAAAAAAAAGGGCTCTTTTCCCCAGAGGATAGCAAGGCTAGGATCATAGGTGTGTGGATATGTGAACTATTGGCACATGTATTAGCAAACCTCGATGATCTCTCAGCTTGTTTGGAATTCAGAACTGGCTTAACTGGGGCACCTGGTGCAGGTCTTTCCTGAGGTTGCAGCTAAGCTGTGAGCCAGGCTGCAGCCACCTGGGCCTGCAGGCCCTGCTGCCATGCTCATCCACAGGGTTGCTGGTATCTCGCCTTCCCCCCAGCTGCTGGCTGGGTACCCTGATGCTCCAGAAAGGACTTCTTGCCAAGTGGGCTTCTCCATTGGCAGCATGAACGTCTCCCCAAGATGGCAGAAGCCACAGGCTTTTATAGCCCCATCTCTGAAGTGACACACATTACTTCTACAATGTTCTACTGGCCACACAGACCAAATCTGATAAAGCATGGGAGGGATCTACACAGGGCATGAATATCAGGAGGCTGGGATCATTGGTTATGCTATGGAGAGGCTGGTTGCCGTAATACATATTACAGGAGGGGAAGGGAACCTGAAACTAATTTTCTTTCTTTTTTTTTTTTTAAGATAGTGTCTTCCTCTGTCACTTGGGCTGGAAGGCAGCGGCATGATCATAGGTCACTGCAGCCTCAACCTCCTGGGCTCAAGTGATCCTCCTAACTCTGCCTCTCAAAGCACTGTGATTACAGAAATGTGCCACCACATGTAGATAATTTTTAGAATTTTTTGTAGACACAGAGTCTCACTATGTTGCCCAGGCTGGTCTTGAACTCCTGGGCTCAAGCCATCCTCCTGAATTGGCCTCCCAAAGTTCTGGGGTTACAGGCGTGAGCCACTGTGCCCAGCCTGCTTCCAGTTTAGGTAACATTTATTGAGCATTACTAAAGCTTAGAACCATTAAGTAAACTATCCAAGGTCACACAGCTAGTAAGGGTGAGAACTGGTACTTGTGACTTTTGACTAATACACTACCCAGTCTTTGTGTCAATGTATATTATTGTAACATTTCAACCACTGAATTTTTTTTTTTCTTTTGAGACAGAGTCTCGCTCTGTCACCCAGGGTGGGGTGCAGTGGTGCAATCTCGGCTCACTGCAACCTCCACCTCCCGGGTTCAAGTGATTCTCCGGCCTCAGCCTTCTGAGTAGCTGGAAATATAGGTGTGTGCCACCATGACTGGCTAATATTTTTGTATTTTTAGTAAACACAGGGTTTCACCATGTTGGCCAGGCTGGTCTCGAACTCCTGACCTCAGGTGATCCACCCGGCTCAGCCTCCCAGAGTGCTGCAATTACAGGCATAAGCTACCATGCCTGGTCAACCACTCAAATTTCAGAAGAAAAATTTGGAAACCTCCAAGATTCTTTATATTTCTCTACTTTTTTTTTTTTTCTTTTGTGACAGGTTCTCACTCCATCACTCAGGCTGGAGTGCAGTGGCACGATCTCAGCTCACTATAGCCTTGACCTCTCAGGCTCAAGCAATCCCCCCACCTCAGCCTCCTGAGTAGCTGGGACTACAAGTGCACGCCATCATACCTGGCTAAATTTTTTGTGTCCCCTGTAGACACAGGGTTTCACCATGTCGTCCAGTCTGGTCTCAAACTCCTGGGTTCAAGGCATCCGCGCACCTCAGCCTGGCAAAGTGCCGGTGTGAGCCACCACACCCAACCTGTTCCTTTACTATTGCCATCACCACCAATTCAGAGAAAGTACTCTCTTGTGTTTTAATGCCTTTAAAGTTTTAGTTTATTTAATTTGTTGTAATAATTATGTATAATTATAGCAATATCTAGTAATGGACTGTCTGTACCTTAGCAAAATAAATGCAGCATAGCTGGCTGCCAAAACACTTGCTCAAACAATAGTAGGTATCATTTTGAAAAATAGACAGAAGGTGCTGGGCGCAGTGGCTCGTGCCTGCAATCCCAGCACTTCGGGAGGCCGAGGTGGGTGGATCTCCTAAGGTCAGGAGTTTGACACCAGCCTGGCCAACATGGTGAAACCCCATCTGTACTAAAAATACCAAAAATTAGCTGGGCATGGTGGTAGTGCCTGTAATCTCAGCTACTCTGGAGGCTGAGGCAGGAGAATGGCTTGAACCCGGGAGGCGGAAGTTGCAGTGAGCTGAGATCGTGCCGTTGTACTCCAGCCTGGGCAACAAGAGCAAAACGGAGGCCAGGCACAGTGGCTGACGCCTGTAATCCCAGCACTTTGGGAGGCTGAGGCAGGCGGATCACGAGGTCAGGAGATTGACACCATCCTTGCTAACACGGTGAAACCCCATCTGTACTAAAAATACAAAAAATTATCTGGGCATGGTGGCGTGCGCCCGTAGTCCCAGCTACTCAGGAGGCTGAGGCAGGAGAATCGCTTGAACCCGGGAGGCAGAGGTTGCAGTGAGCTGAGATTGTGCCACTGCACTCCACCTAGATGACAGCAAGACTCCATCTCAAAAATATAATATAATATAATATAATATAATATAATATAATATAATATAATATAATATAATAGGAAAAGGATAGAAGAATAAAATAAGGACCTTCAAGAAAAACTTGAACAATTTCCTCTGAAGAGCGAATAGTCTCAGTTGATAGTATTTAAAATTATTTTTGTAACTTTACAAAAGAAATATAAGACAAAAAGATTACTTTTGATTTTAACATAGAGATGCTCCAATATTATCTCTAAAAACTGTCAAGAGTAGAGGTGTAATCACATTCCGTCTATGTAGCAACAACTGAAGCTGCTAAAACATCCCCGCTCCGTGAGCACGAAGTGAGCAGAGTCCTGACTTGGCTGTGATCCAAGTGCTGATCACTTCCCAGACATCATTCGAACTCACTCTATAAAGAAGCAGGTCTGTAGCTTATGAAATTATTCACCAGGCCGGGCGCCGTGGCTCACACCTATAATCATAGCACTTTGGGAGGCTAAGGCGGGCAGACTACAAGGTCAAGAGATCGAGACCATCCTGGCCAACATGGTGAAACCCTGTCTCTACCAAAAATACAAAAATTAGCCAGGCATGGTGGCACGCACCTGTAATCCCAGCTACTCGGGAGGCTGAGGTAGGAGAATGGCTTGAACCTGGGAAGCGGAGGTTGCAGTCAGTCGAGATCACACCACTACACTCCAGCCTGGGCGACAGAGCAAGACTCCATCTCAAAAAAAAAAAAGAAAGAAAAGAAAAAAAGAAATGAGTTCACTGGTTTCCAGTTCATATTAGACAAAGCAATTTTCTTAAGTTCCTGCACTGGAGCCATAACTGTGGAAACACTGCAGTCACATCCCAAGGAAAATCAAAGATGTAAAGTGACTAACTGTGGAACAAGCTGGCTCCAGCTGTAACCAAGCAAAGAGAGTAATGAGCCCTGATTCAACTTACTGTCAAATCCTCTCCTGAGTTCGCAGGGCATGGTGGCATGCACCTGTAGTCCCACCTACTCAGGAGGCTGAGGCAGGAGAAATGCTTGAACCCAGGAGGTGGAGGTTACAGTGAGCCGAGATTGTGCCACTGCGCTCCAGCCTGAGTGAGAGAACAAGACTCCATCTCAAAAAAAAATCCTCCCCTGAGAAGGCAGAGCTGGCGGAGTTCAGCCATGGGCAGGCCCGGCTGGGGCCCAGGGGTTGAAAGCTGGGATCACCAGGCCAAGAAGTCAAACGGTCCAAACCACCACACAGTGAGGGCGCTTCCCAGGGGAGGGGTGGAGGGGCCTAGAGTGCAGGTGTGGGACCACGGCTGGGGAGGGGCAGGAATGCAGGTGGCAATGCAGGGTTCCAGGACTCAGCAGAAAGCAGACCAGATAGTTGTCAAGAAAATAATTGTTGGGGCCGGGCGCGGTGGCTCAAGCCTGTAATCCCACCACTTTGGGAGGCCGAGACGGGCGGATCATGAGGTCAGAAGATCGAGACCCTCCTGGCTAACACGGTGAAACCCCGTCTCTACTAAAAATACAAAAAATTAGCCGGGCGAGGTGGTGGGCGCCTGTGGTCCCAGCCACTCGGGAGGCTGAGGCAGGAGAATGGCGTGAACCCAGGAGGCAGAGGTTGCGGTGAGCTGAGATCCGGCCACTGCACTGTAGCCTGGGCGACAGAGCAAGACTCCATCTCAAAAAAAAAAAAAAAGAAAAAAAAAAGAAAATAATTGTTCCTGAAGACAAATCCTAGACCTAGTGTGCACACTCTAAGCCCAGGCCCTGATTCCACCCTTTCCAGCTCTCCAGAGAGTAGAGGCCCCAACAACCTGGCCAGTTCTGAGCCCGGCACCCAAGAACACTGAGCTGTCGGGCCAGTCTTCCTCCCCCAGGGCATATCGCTGTCTTCCGCCATGATTTTTAAGCTTGCAAAGCTTGCTAACAGAATATACGTAGAGCTATTTCACTCATGGGTCTTGTTCTAGATGTGTGGGAGAACACAGTGTAACTTGGAGACAAGATTCTCAGTCAATGTTTTTTGATAATTAGAAAACAGAGAAAGTCAGGCTCAGTGGCAGATGTCTGTAGTCCCAGCTGCTCAGGAGGCTGAAGTGGGAGGTCAGGAGTTCGAGGCTGCAGTGAGCTATGATGGCACCTGTAACTAGCCACTACATTCAAGCCTGGGCAACAGAGCACGTTCCCATCTCTAGAAAAAAAAAGGAAAGAAAAGGGAAAGGAAGAGGAGAAGAAGAAGACGGGGGAGGAGGGCGAAGGGAAAGAGCAAAACAAAGAAAGGAGAAGAAACAAAAGGGGAACAAGGAAAGAAGTCAGTGACATCAGTTTGAGGGAAAAGCACACGCGCACGCGCGCGCGCACACACACACACACACACACAAGCGCACACGCATGCGCCACTGTGATTGCCCTAAAGAAATTAACTATTTTTCGGCCAGGCTTGGTGGCTCACGCCTGTAATCCCAGCACTTTGGGAGGCTGAGGCCAGTGGATCACCTGAGGTCTGGAGTTCGAGACCAGCCTGGCCAACATAGTGAAATCCCATCTCTACTAAAAATACAAAAAAATAAGCCGGGTGTGGTGGTGGGCTCCTGTAATCCCAGCTACTTGGGAGGCTGAGGCAGGAGAATTGCTTCAACCCTGGGGGCAGTGGTTGCAGTGAACCAAGATGGCGCCATTGCACTCTAGCCTGCACAACAAGAGCGAAACTCTGTCTCAAAAATAAATTAAATAAATAAAAATAAAAGAAAGAAATTAGCTATTTTTCAACTCTTATTATTTAAACCCTCCGTAGGCATCCTTGTGGCGTGACAGCAGACCGTGACTGGGATAACTCTGCATATTTTGGCTTAAAATTACCTTTATCTACTAAAAGGAAAAGTAAACTACACTCTGAAACATAATCTAATGACAGAGAGTCTCAGAGCAAATACCTGTCAGTCAGAGATATTGAAAGTGATCAGGTTGTGGGCCAGGCATGGTGGCTCACGCCTGTAATCCCAGCACTTCGGGAGGCGAAGGCAGGCGGATCATGAGGTCAGGAGATCGAGACCATCCTGGCCAACATGGTGAAACCCCGTCTCTAGTAAAAATACAAAAAAATTAGCCGGGCGTGGTGGCGGCACCTCTAGTCCCAGCTACTCAGGAGGTTGAGGCAGGGGAATGGCGTGAACCCGGGAGGCGGAGCTTGCAGTGAGCCGAGATCACACCACTGCACTCCAGCCTGGGTGACACAGCGAGACTCTGTCTCAAAAAAAAAAAAAAAAAAAGAAGGTGACCAGGTTGTGAACTCACTTGAATCAAGGCCATTATCTCATGAAATTATAAAATGGTCAGCAATATCCCCAGCAGATGGCGCAAGTGGTCCCTCTGCTGCGATGGGAAGGCCCAAGAGTGACCAAGTCGGTACCAAAATCTGTTTCCTCTTCATATGACAATTCAACATAGATCCTAACCAGGTAAGGCGTTCAGTTAGGAAAGAAATCATTTGTGGGATTCCAAGAGAGGCTAACTAGGAAAGACAAAACCTGGAGGCTTTTAAATTTACTTCTCATGTTAAATGGTTTAGAAGCATGTATTGACCTCACCGGTAATATGGTTCCATTCGCAACATTTTTAGCTCTGAAAAAGAAAATCATTTCATGACAGAGTTTTAGATTAAGTCCCAAAGGATGACAAAGTATCAACAATTAGAAGATCTGAAAATGTTTTGATGATCTGGTGGAATAATTAGGGAAGGGCTCATAACGAGAAGCTCAGAGCTGTCTCCTAACAAATTACAGGTAAATGGTTACTGAAGGAAACCGCAGGGAAGGGGTAATGATTATTGGAGTCAGCCAATGTTTCTGCTGCTTTGCTAACCAAATACGATGTTCTTGTTCACATTTTTTTTTTTGTTTTTTTTGAGACGGAGTCTCGCTCTGTCGCCCAGGCTGGAGGGCAGTGGCGCGATCTCAGCTCACTGCAAGCTCCACCTCCCGGGTTCACGCCATTCTCCTGCCTCAGCCTCCTGAATAGCTGGGACTACAGATAACGCCACCTCGCCCAGCTAATTTTTTGCATTTTTAGTAGAAACGGTGTTTTACCGTGTTAGCCAGGATGGTCTCGATCTCCTGACCTCATGATCCGCCCGCCTCAGCCTTCCAAAGTGCTGGGATTATAGGTGTGAGCCACGCGCCAGCTCTTACTCACGTTTTGAAGCCCTCAGCTATGCATTTTTTTACGAACAAGCAAACATTTGCATTTCTAGGCCAGAGGCAGCCCACACTGGGAAGGCAGAGGATGGAATGTGTTATCCACAGAACGTTCTTCAAAAGTGCAAAAGAACTTTATTAATTAAAGCATGTTAAATATCTGCCTTTGTACGTTTCCAAAGAAACAAGAATTGAGAATGTTCAGGTCAATGAATAATTTTGTCCAACGGCTGTCCTGCCAACACCTACTGCTTTCCATCCCAAACACCCATCCATGTTTTAACCCTCCGTAGTCTGCTTCTTATATCCAACTGCCGCTAAAACTTTATTTATTGATTTTTTTTGAGATGGAGTCTCACTCTGTTGCCCAGACGGCGGTGCAATGGCGCGATCTTGGCTCACTGCAACCTTTGCCTCCCAAGTTCAAGTGATTCTCCTGCCTCAGCCTCCCGAGTAGCTGGGATTAGAGGCGTGCGCCACCAGGCCCAGCTAATTTTTGTATTTTTAGTAGAGACAGGGTTTCACAATGTTGACCAGGTTGGTCTTGAACTCCTGACCACAGGCGATCTACCCACCTTGGCCTCCCAAAGTGCTGGGATTAAAGGTATGAGCCACTGCGCCCCGCCCCTATTTTTTTTTTTTTTTTTTTATTCTTTTTTTTTTGAGACTCGCTCTGTCACCAGGCTGGAGTGCAATGGTGCGATCTCAGCTCACAGCAACCTCCACCTCCCGGGTTCAACTGATTCTCCTGCCTCAGCCTCCCAAGTAGCTGGGATTACAGGTGCTCACCACCACGCCCAGCTAATTTTTGTATTTTTAGTAGAGACGTGGTTTCACCATGTTGGCCAGGATGGTCTTGATCTCGACCTCGCAATCTGCCCACCTCGGCCTCCCAAAGTGCTGGGATTACAAGCGTAAGCCACCACCCCCAGCAAAACGTTACTTTTTTTTTTTTTGAGACTGAGTCTCCCTCTGTCACCCAGGCTGGAGGGCAATAACATGATTGCTCACTGCAGCCTTGGCCTCCCAGGTTCAGATGATTCCCTGCCTCAGCCTCCTGAGTAGCTGGAATTACAGGCGTGTGCCACTATGCCTGGCTAATTTTTGTACTTTTAGTAGAGATGGGGTTTCGCCATGTTGGCCAGTCTGGTCTCCAACTCCTGGCCTCAAGTGATCTACCTGCCTAGGCCTCCAAGAGTGCTGGGATTATAAGCGTGAGCCACTGCACCTGGCAAAACTTTACTTTTTAAATACATTTTAAAATATAAATATATGTTCATTGCAAGGAATTTGAAAACACTGAAAGTTGTGAAGAGAAAAATTTGTAACCACCTGAGGTGTTCTTTGCTGCATAAAGACCACAGGCTGGGCGCGGTGGCTCACACCTGTAATCCCTGCACTTTGGGAGGCTGAGGCCAAGGCGGGTGGATCATGAGGTCAGGCGTTTGAGACCGGCCTGACCAACATGGTGAAACCCCGTCTCTGCTAAAAATACAAAAGTTAGCTGGGCGTGGTGGCCCATACCTGTAATTCCAGCTACTCGGGAGGCTGAGGCATGGGAATTGCTTGAACTCAAGAGGTGGAGGATGCAATGAGCCCCGTTTGTGCCACTGCACTCCAGCCTGGGTGACAGACCAAAATTCTGTCTCAGAAAAAAAAGAAAAAAAAAAA
>NC_045451.1:71182789-71184116 GCF_002776525.5 Piliocolobus tephrosceles | reverse complement strand
GGAGTGCAGTGGCCGGATCTCAGCTCACTGCAAGCTCCGCCTCCCGGGTTTACGCCATTCTCCTGCCTCAGTCTCCCGAGTAGCTGGGACTACAGGCGCCCGCCACCTCGCCCGGCTAGTTTTTTGTATTTTTTAGTAGAGACGGGGTTTCACCGTGTTAGCCAGGATGGTCTTGATCTCCTGACTTCGTGATCCGCCCGTCTCGGCCTCCCAAAGTGCTGGGATTACAGGCTTGAGCCACCGCGCCCGGCCTTGAGACCAAGTCTTACTCTGTCACCCACAGGGCTCACTGTAACCTCCGCCTTCCAGGTTCAAGTGATTCTCCTGCCTCAGCCTCCAGAGTAGCTGAGATTAGAGGCGCGTGCCACCATACCCAGCTAATTTTTATATTTTTAGTAGAGACAGGGTTTCACCATGTTGGTCAGGCTGGTCTCGAACTCCTGACCTGGTGATCTGCCCACCTCAGCCTCCCAAAGTGCTGGGATTACAGGCGTGAGCCACCGCGCCCGGCCAGATTAGGGGTTTTTCGAAGGCAGTTTGGGGGAAGCAGTGTGGGGGAGGAGTGCTAGGTAACAGGTGCTTGCTGCTGATTGGCTGGGGCAGAGATGAAATCATAGTGGGTTGAAGCAGTCCTCCTGCGGGCTGGTTGATTCTAGGTGTGACCACAGGAGCGAGGGTTGTCCTCCAGGTCAAGCCATGGGTGTCAGACATGCAAAACACCTGGAAAGATACCTCGAAAGGTCAGTCTTCAAGAGTGGTGTTATTTGGAGGAGTAACTGGGGATGTATCACGTTTTTATAACCTCTGAATCACTTAGCAGGACCCAGCCTCCTGTCTTCTCTCAGCATGGTGGCCTCCAATTAGCTTTACAAAAGCCACTGAGTTTTGGGCAAGGCCTATTCTCATTTAAACTGTAGCTGAAAGGTCTTCCAAAGTTAGCTTAGCCCAATAATCTGGGAATAATTAAGGGAAAGCCAAGATGGAGGTTAGGTTAGCTTAGCTTACCATTGTAATTATTTCTCATGGATATAACTTTTGCAAAGGCGGTTTCAAGATTATCCATGAATGAGTAGATATGGGTAACACATACTTCATTATTATTATTATTATTATTATTATTGGAGACAGGGTCTCACTCTGTTACCCAGGCTGGAGTGTAGTAGTGTGACCATGACTCACTGCATCCTTGACCTACCAGGCTCAAGCAATCCTCCCCGCTCAGCCTTCCCAGTAGCTGGGACTACAGGCACATGCCATTACACCCAGCTAAGTATATATTTTAAAAAATTTTTTGTTGGGACAGGGTCTCACCATCTTGCCCACACTA
>NC_045451.1:71121774-71142789 GCF_002776525.5 Piliocolobus tephrosceles | reverse complement strand
CTCAAATAACTGCTACATTGGGATTGCAGCAGAGACAAGAGTTCCTTACCAACTATTCCTCACAATGTCATAAATCCAGAATGAATTTCTAACATTTTCTTCCCTCTTTTCCTTATCTTTGCTGAGTCCAGATAAGACATGTATTTCATTCAGTTCTGGATCAATAGTTGCTCTCTGTGTAAATCCTGTCATTGGAACTATAAATTAAAGAAAAAAAAAGATGAAAATATTCACTTTAGATAGTTTAGTATTTACTTTCTTAATTCTTTCTTTATTTATTTTTATTTATTTTTTTTGAGACGGAGTTTCGCTCTTGTTGCCCAAGCTGAAGGGCAGTGGCGCCATCTCGGCTCACTGCAACCTCCGTCTCCCAGGTTCAAGCGATTCTCCTGCCGCAGCCTCCCAAGTAGCTGGGATTAAGGGAGCGCCACCTCACCCAGCTATTTTTGTATTTTTAGTAGAGACGGGGTTTCACCTTGTTGGTCAGGCTTGTCTCGATCTCTTGACCTCGTGATATGCCTGCCTCGGTCTCCCAAAGTGCTAGGATCACAGGCATAAGCCGCCGCGCCGGGCCTCTATCTTAAACATCATAAATACATAAAAACACTAAAAAGATGGAGGGGAGTGCGCCCTTAGCTGCCCCAAACTGGCATGGTGGGAGGCAGGGCAATTGGTCTCGTTTTCTGAGCCCTAGGATTAGGGCACCGGGTGAGTCCAGAGTCCCTAAAGTTGTACCCATATCTGCGTGTTTGTATTTCCTGTTTGTAATTCCTCCCGTTTGTATTTTTTGTCTCTTATACGGTACGCTTAAAGTTTCTCCACAAGGTGTTTCAACATAAAGTACCCAAGAACCAAAAACGTTTAATTTCATTATTAGGTTAAGTGTGTAAAAAATGCCCCATCAAGGTTCTTGTACAAACTCCCATTGTTCTCCTAGACTCCGAAGTGGCACTCTAGAATAATTTTACGTGGGGTCAGCATCTTTTATAAAAGGGGCAGGCAGAGCAGCTTAGGAAATTAACCTTGGAAACCACGCGGCCGCTCTTTCGGGAAATGCCTCCTATTTATGTTTACATGGGCCAAGGTTGGAAAGGTCATTCCTCACTACAGAGGCTCATCGCAATCACAGTTCCGTCTCCAAATTCGAGTTTTGGGTGTAAAGAGTTTATAAAGCCCAGCCGCTGTCCTCGCAGTGTTTGGGGTTAGCGGAGGAGAGCTTGTTTGTACCCAAACCTCTGGCGCGGGGCGGCCGCCTGCGGGAACACTGCGGCCTTGCGCGCTCGGCGGTCTGAGCTCCTGCGAGGCCTAGAACGACGCCTGGCGCCCAGCGGCCTCCGCGAACAAAAAGCGACCGGTCGGAAGGTGCTGGCCCGGCCGCCCCAGGCGCTCGAGCCCGAAGCCGGCCACAGACCAGGACGGGACGCCTGGCGTCACGGGCAAGGGGATGGACGGGCTGGACGCGCCCCCGGCACCTCCAGGGCTAGGCCGGCACCGCACCGCACCGCACGGGTCCACCCAGACAGTAGCTGCCCCGGACCCCCAACACCGCCGCTCCCAGCCCCTCCCTCCCAGCTCCGCGGCGGCCCAGGCCGCCCTCCGCGGCAGGACAGACCTCAGCACCAGCCGGGGGTGGCGCCTGTCTCAGCGCGCGGCGGTGGGGCGGGGCTTGGACACGGGCCGGGCGCAACTTGAGGGAGACCGGGCTCGAGGCTCAGAGAAGTTGGACTTGGAGCCCACTCCGCGCGCAGCGGGGCGGGGCACGGCGGAGCAGGGTTGGGTCCGCCCCGAGCACGGAGGGTGACGCGGCACCAGGGGGGCGGGGCTGAAGCTGAAGCGCGGAGCGAAGAGGGACGAGGCTTGGCGCTGATGTGTGTTCAGGCTAGCCCAGAGGGGCGGGGCCAGGTGTGGGGCGCAGAGGGGAGCGGGAGGGGCGGTGCAGGACGGGGCGGGGCGAGGCCAGGAGCAGCAGCGGGTGCGGGGCGGGGCCGGGGGGGGGGGGGCGGGGGCGGGCTCTGCGACGGGCGGGGCGGGCAGTGCAGGGCGGGGCCGGGCGCGGGAGCAGGGAGCTGGGCGGGGAGCGGGGCAGGGAGCTGGGCCTGGCTCGGCACGGGGCGGGGCGGAGGGCGGGGAGCGGAAAGCAGGACGCGCGGCTCCCGCGGCCCGCTGGCTGCCCTTCCCGCCAGCGCAGGTGTGGGACGGGCGGCGGACTAGGCGCAGAGCTGCGGGAGCAGGCAGAGGGAGTCTGGAGCCTGGCGGCGGGACGGCGGGATCCGGTGGGAGCCGGAGTCCCGCCGAGGGGGGCTGGAGGTGGAGGGGCCCGGCGAGGCCGCGATGAAGCCGAGCGGCGAGGACCAGGCGGCGCCGGCGGCCGGCCCCTGGGAGGAGTGCTTCCAGGCGGCTGTGCAGCTGGCGCTGCGGGCGGGACAGGTGAGCGCCGCGGCCCGGCTCGGAACTCCGGGCGGAGCAGAAGCGCGTGGGCCTTGGGAGCCGCCCGGAGTGGCGGGGTCCTGGCGCGCAGCCGGCGGGCGCCCGGAGTCCGCACCCGAGGGCGCGGGGAGCGGCGCGGTGAAAGGAGCCTTTGTGCTGGTGTCCTGGACACACCTCCCGCGCCCTTCTCCAGCCCCCGGAGCCCTGGCGGCGAGCCCCTCTGCTTTGGAGTTGAGCGGCTAACGTGACCTTTGCGTTTGAGTGAGTGGTCAGGATGTAGAAATCTCTCAGGGCTAGGGTACAGGGCCGTTGATTTTTAAGGACCTATGAATGGATTCAGCTCGCGGGAGGAAGCCCGGGGCTAAGCCCCAGCCGCGTGGGGATCTGATCTGGCTGGGCTGCCGTTTGATTGTCCTGGCTGCAGCATCCTCAACCCAAACTTACTCTGACCCACACCTTGAAAGTGGCTCCACTCCACGACGGGCACGGACTCAGGAGTTCAGGAGGAACTTGTTACACTGCCCGGAAGGATGAAAACCGGGCCGCAGAGCTACCGAAAACCAGCGAGCAGGGTTTAAAATGGAGTGCAGTTCCTCTCTTCTCTTTTTCATTTTTGTGGTTGTTCCTTCCACTCTCCTCAGTACCTTCAGCAGTGCCTGACACACCGTCAGTACTGGTAGGCAGGCGAGTGTTGGTTCTCCCAGGACTGTAAGATGGCTTACTCCATGTTTGCCTCTTAGGATGTGATTGTGGGCTGGGCGCGGTGGCTCACGCCTGTTATCCCAGCACTTTGTGAGGCCGAGGCGGGTGGATCACCTAAGGTCAGATGTTTGAGACCAGCCTGACCAACATGGTGAAACCTCGTCTCTACTGAAAATACAAAATTAGCTGGTCATAGTGGCGCGCTCCTTAGTCCTAGCTATTTGGGAGGCTGAGGCAGGAGAATCACTTGAACCTGGGAGGTGGAGGTTGCAGTGAGCTGAGATCGCGCCATTGCACACCAGCCTGGGCAACAATAGCGAAACTCCCTCTCAAAAAAAGAAAAAGTGATTGTTTTCGGGGATTTGAGAGACAGGAGGGGTGTTGTTGCCGAGATGGCCCTTTTTTTATGCAAACGAATTTTTTTTTTTTTTTTTGAGGTCTGACAGTCCGAAAATGCTCTACCAGTTTTCCTAGATGGTAAAATCGGACTGTTACCAATCTTAAATTTGATGTGAGTCGTCATGAAATGGATAGTGCTTTACCTTGGTGCAAATCCTCTAATCCTGTTTAAAAATTAATCTGCAATACTAAGTAGACACATTTTTTGTTGAAGGGTGTTCCTTCCCTTTGTGGTTTTAAGGACCCAAGCCTCAGACTGTAAAGAATGAATGAATTTAAAAGTGTTGTGAAACTCCACCCTTTGACCTTTTCCTCCTTTAAGGAGGACCCTAAACCTTCCTGCAAGGCAGATGAAGCTGGTAGCTTCAGTGCAAGCGGTCTTCCTGGAAAGCAGGTCTGCTACGTGCGTGAACACGGGTTCTCTTCCTTCCAGCTTTCCTTCCAGAGCAAGCATCAGCCAGATATTTAGAAACTTTTAGGTTCCTAAAAGTTCTTCCTTGAGGCAGTGAAAAGCCAGCTTAGGATTCAGACATTGCTGTGTAAACCCTGGCGAGCTAGATTAGGAGGTTCTGTGGTTTTCAAATTTAGATCCTTGAAGAAACAGAAGATGTTAAACTTTTATGTTATTATTTAACAAATGTGCATAAGGAGCTTGCAATAGAGCAGAAACAGTTCTAAGGCTCCTGTGACTTTTAACTTAAGAGATACTTTATGTCTTTGCAACTTGCCAACAACAAAAAAAGCTTTTTTAAAATGTGGCAGAGGGTTGAAATAAAGATGCTGCCATTAGGAGTCTGGTCAGGAAACCCGGGCCGCCGGGGCTCCCCTCAGCATTATGCTGATGCTTCCTGCCTCAGGGCAGTGCTGGGGGAATGGCCTGAAGGTCTGCGCTGGGACAAACAAGCCACACAAACTCATGGGAACCTGTGTAAAAAGGGACAGATTGTCTTCTAATGCAATCGGGTGCTGACTGGAGAAAACATATCCTTTAGCCAGATGGCCTGGTTGGGGCGTAAAGGTCGTGAGTGCTGATCCTTTTGGAGTTCTCCTTAGCGAAGAGCATGTTGGCAAAGTCTCAGTGGCCCCAGATACCCACCCTTCACCAGCACCCAGCTTTCTACCGCTCTGTTGTTCGCTGCTCTCAGCTACCCCTGAGATGGAGTCTGGGTTCTAGATGCTGAAAGGTGAGGGAGCCGAGGGAGAGACCTTCCAAGAGATACAGGTGCACTGTCCTTTCTCTCTTAGACACTGGTTCCGCTCAAGGCAGCCCTGGAGAAGCTGCTTCCATTTCCCCTCTGCCCCAATCCTGGCAGGCTTCCCTGTTCCAGGCTCCTGATTCCCTCACCTGCTCCTCCCTGCCTCTGTGCTGCTCTTCCTTCAGCGACCCTGGGGATCATCCCTGCCCTCCTAGTTCCAGCCGCCCACATTGTGACAGAAGCCTCCTCCCTGGCTGTTGGGCTTTTGGGTAGGGAGTGAGCACAGCCCCACCCCAACTGCAGATGACTGTATTCACTGATGTGGATGGTTGTCATCTTTTATGTGATGTGAGCGCAGAAGTATTGTAGACAGCTCTGCCTTTCAAATCCCCCCGTGGGGTTGCACCAGCTTTTGTTGGGCCAGAAACTTAGACAATTTAGGGGGCCTTCTTTAAGAAAATACAAAATTTGCCAGGCGTGGTGGCTCACGCCGGTAACCCTAGCACTTTGGGAGGCCGAGCCGTGTGGATCACCTGAGGTCGGGAGTTTGAGACCAGCCTGGCCAACATGGTGAAACCCGGTCTCTACTAAAATTACAAAAAGCATTCAAGCATGGTGGCACGCACTTGTAATCCCTGCTACTAAGGAGGCTGAGGCAGGAGAATCCCTAGAACCTGGGATGTGGAAGATGCAGTGAGCCTAGATTGTGCCACTGCACTCCAGCCTGGGTGATAAGAGCGAAACTGTGTTTCAAAAAAAAATACAAAATTGCAAATTCAAACTTAGATATAAAAGTTATTTAAGAACCATCACGGCCGGGCGCGGTGGCTCAAGCCTATAATCCCAGCACTTTGAGAGGCCGAGACGGGTGGATCACAAGGTCAGGAGATCGAGACCATCCTGGCTAACACGGTGAAACCCCCGTCTCTACTAAAAAAATACAAAAAACTAGCCGGGTGAAGTGGCGGGTGCCTGTAGTCCCAGCTACTCAGGAGGCTGAGGCAGGAGAATGGCGTAAACCTGGGAGGCGGAGCTTTCAGTGAGTTGAGATCCGGCCACTGCACTCCAGCCTGGGCGACAGAGCGAGACTCCGTCTCAAAAAAAAAAAAACAACAAAAAACCATCACATCTATAAATTTTTAAGATGCTGAGAAATACTGCAAATATCACAAAATATACAAAAACAACAATTCTTTCATCGCTTCTCATATTTCTGTAACACCTTTTGCCCTTTTTCTGGCTTCATACCGTTTTCATCTTTTGAATGACAATGATTTTGTAATATTTTATATGGGGAGAATAGAAAGATAAATTCAGTGTTTCCTGTTGCTTGGCTGATTGAAATTTATTACTGATAATTTAGAAAATTTAGGCTTCAAACTTGTTATTGGTAACAATTGGCCATATAAATTTGTAGGATGCCATCACATTGAAAACCTTCTATGAATTTTTTTATACATTAGTTGTGAGTCTGTTTTTCACAGACTTGCTTCTGCCTCTGTGCAGTTGAAATCTGGTTTATTTCTTTTTTTTTTTTTTTTTTTTTTTTTTTGAGACGGAGTCTTGCTGTCACCCAGGCTGGAGTGCAGTGGCCAGTTCTCAGCTCACTGCAAGCTCCACCTCCCGGGTTTATGCCATTCTCCTGCCTCCGCCTCCCAAGTAGCTGGGACTACAGGCGCCCACCTCGTCGCCCGGCTAGTTTTTTGTATTCTTTAGTAGAGACGGGGTTTCACCGTATTAGCCAGGGTGGTCTCGATCTCCTGACCTCGTGATCCGCCCGTCTCGGCCTCCCAAAGTGCTGGGATTACAGGCTTGAGCCACCGCGCCCGGCCGAAATCTGGTTTATTTCTGTGATCCACACATTCTCAGTGCTGGTGCCTGTGTCCTCTGGTCCTGTATGTTTGTCACCATGCCAGGTCGGTCGGCGTGATGGACAGGGGAGTATGTCTGGAAGTCCTTTGTACACTGGATGGCTCTCGGTAACGTACAGAGAAACGTAACTGCAAACCCTATTGAAGCAAAGTTAGTGCATCTACCCAGCTTACCTTTAGCCCACACTGGCTGTATCCACGCCAGTGCCACCTATGCAAAGTCTGATGGAGGGACAGTTCAAGTGGAAAGGCACAAAGTTAGATCTACAGTCAAAACAGCTGACTTTTGCCCATTAGAAAAGGGGTTTGTGTACGGCTTTGTGAACACTTTGTTGGGGTCCCTTGCAGGCAAGTGGGGGCCTTGACGCTTAAGGGTCATTAGCTTCACCGGAAATTCATCTCTGTTTACTTGTAACAAAATCTCAGGACAAAGCAGAAAAAGAAAAACCCAGCACTGCACCTCAGAACCGCAGACTTCCCCTTCTCTAGTCGGCCTTGCACACCCTTGCAGGTTATGCTTCCCGAGGCCCGGCCTTGCGAAGTGGGCCTGTTGTCCCCATGTCCGGCCAGATCTGGTTGCTCTGGTTGGTGTTTGCAAAACACACATTGCATTTTCTTGCCTTTCTTCTGGCCTATGGAGAATGCAAGCCATTCCGTGTCCCCAGAGCCGGGCTCCTGAGCCCCTTTCTTCACAGACCCCTTCTCAGGTGGCCTTCCCTGTCTTTCCCGTGTCCCACCTGGTCCTGCTCAGCTGGCAGTCCTCACAACTTTATTTATCCTTGCCTGGTGGTGTAGCCTCTACACACGCCTCCTTGGCATGTGAATATTCTTCTGTCTACCTCTGGCTCCTCAGGGCAGAAGGCACATTGGTGGGCTCTGGACCCGTGTCCCCACTTGTCCATCTGGCTTTACCAACACACTGTTGTTTTGATTGTGATTTTCCTTTTTGCTGGTTGTTCACACCGGGAATTTCATGAGTGATGTAACACTGAAAGCACATGATGAAGGACAGCAGCACCTGGCCCGTGCTCCCCACCCCTTGTCCTGTGTCCAGAGTCCCTGTTTTCAATTTTCTGAGAGTTACACCCATTTCTAAGTAATACGCTTCTGTCATGCTTTCTTGAGTTGTTCATTGTTGACAGAATTATTCAGTGTTGCGCCGTGCAGCTGCCCTGGCCGTGTGGTTCCATGGGTGTCCATGTTCGGACGGCCATGCAAATGTGACTCATGGTTCAGCCCGGCAGTGTATTCCTTTCTTTCTAATGCAACTTGTATTTTCCTTAAAGTTAAAGAAAATTTTGTTTTGCTTTGCATTTGTCTAGTTTTCTGTGTACCTATTGTGAGCCATCCATCTTCCCAGCAGAACTTCTGACGATCTCCTTGATGTGGTCACACTCCTTGGGTCGCTGCTGTGGAGCAGTGCTTCTCCAGCTTTGGCTGTGTTGGAAGCCCAAGAGGGCTCATTAAGACAAATGGGGTCCCACCGCAGGGTTTCTCATTCACTAGGTCTGGAGTGGGCACCAGAATGTACATTTCTTTTTTTTTTTTTTTTTTTTTTTTGAGGTGGAGTCTCGCTCTGTCACCCAGGCTGGAGTGCAGTGGCCGGATCTCAGCTCACTACAAGCTCCACCTCCCGGGTTTACGCCATTCTCTTGCCCCAGCCTGTGTAGCTGGGACTACAGGCGCCGGCCACCTCGCCCAGCTAGTTTTTTTTTTTTTTTTTTGTATTTTTTTTTTAGTAGAGACGGGGTTTCACCATGTTAGCCAAGATGGTCTTGATCTCCTGACCTCGTGATCCGCCCATCTCGGCCTCCCAAAGTGCTGGGATGACAGGCTTGAGCCACTGCGCCTGGCCCAGAATGCGCATTTCTAACATTCCCAGCTGACATTGATGCTGCCAGTCTGGAGTGGCACTATGGGAAGTTCCGCTGCATGGTATTTTATTATGTGAGTACATCACTATTCCTTCAACTGTTTTATTCGTTTGTTATTTATTTTTGTTTATTTATTTTTTGAGATGACATCTAGCTCTCTTGCTCAGGCTGGTGTGCAGTGGCATGATCTTGGCTCACCAAAAACCTCTGCCTCCCGGGTTCAACCGATTCTCCTGCCGTAGCCTCCTGAATAGCTGGGTCTGCAGGCATGCACCACCACACCTGGCTCTTTTTTGTATTTTTGGTAGAGACGGGGTTTCACCATATTGGCCAGGCTAATCTAGAACTCCTGACCTCAAATGATCCACCTGCCTTGGCCTCCCAAAGTGCTGGGATTACAGGCACGAGCCACTGCGCCCGGCCTCATTCAACTCTTGAGCAAACTGGATAATGTCCAGTTTGGAGTTAATACGGATAATGTTGCTGTGAACTTTCTTGCACATGTCTTTTGACTATGTGTGTATGCATTTCTGTTGGGGATTTATTAATAGTAGGAGTAGAATTGCTGTGTCACTGGGAATGTAAATTCTGCCAAGTAGTTCTTTAAAGAGGATGTACCAAGTTACGCTCCACCCAGCAGTGTGTGAGCGTTCCCATTTCCCCATGTCTTCCACAGCATGTGGTATGATCTTTTATATTGTAGCCATTCTGATGGGCTTGAGGTGATATTTTATTGTGATTTTAATTTGCATTTCTTAGATAATTAATGAACTTAAATGCACATGTTTATTGGCTTTTTTTTTTTTGAGACAGAGTGTCACTGTGTCACCTAGGCTGTAGTGCAGTGGCACGATGTTAGCTCACTGCAGCCTCTGCCTCCTGGGCTCGAGCAATTCCCCTGCCTCAGCCTCCCGAGTAGCTGGGGTTACAGGCATGCGCCACCATGCCCGGCTAACTTCTGTATTTTTAGTCGAGATGGGGTTTCACCTTGTTGGCCAGGCTGGTCTCGAACTCCTGACCTCAGGTGATCACCTGCCTTGGCCTCCCAAAGTGCTGGGATTACAGACGTGAGCCACTGTGCACAGCCATTTACTGGCTTGTTTGATATTATTTGCTTTTAAAATGATGGTAATAAAGCAATGATTATAAATTTATTCATCCAACAAAGAATCATTGAACAACTCAGGAAAGGTCTTTAGCCTTTTTACTCTTTTTTTTTTATTTTTTTATTTTTTTGAGACGGAGTCTTGCTCTGTCGCCCGAGCTGGACTGCAGTGGCCGGATCTCAGCTCACTGCAAGCTCCGCCTCCCGGGTTCCCGCCATTCTCCTGCCTCAGCCTCCCGAGTAGCTGGGACTACAGGCGCCGCCACCTCGCCCGGCTAGTTTTTTGTATTTTTTAGTAGAGACGGGGTTTCACCGTGTTAGCCAGGATGGTCTCAATCTCCTGACCTCGTGATCCGCCCGTCTCGGCCTCCCAAAGTGCTGGGATTACAGGCTTGAGCCACTGCGCCCGGCCATAGCCTTTTTACTCTTGAGTGTGAGGGGAGGTTTGGGGCAGAGTCTTGCGTGGGGCTTTTTAGGACCATATATAGGGGACCACCCTGGCTGCTGCATGAGGTCTTGTGAGGGACACTAGGGGGACCAGAGTCAGGTATCTGATAGGAAGCCACGTGAGAAATGAGTGTGGATTTGACTGGGGTGCAGCGAAGAAGGTGGTGAAAAAGATTTGCTTTGAAGGCTTAGGTGAGTGGATTTGCCTCTGGGTTGGATGTAGGGTGTGAGAGGAAGAGAGAGCCAAGGATGACTTCAAGGGTTTAGGCCTGAAAAGCTGTTTGAATGGATTTGCCACTTCCCGAGATGGCAAAACTGCAGGAGGAACAGGTTTGGAGCTGAGAGTCGAGTGTTCTCTTCTGCGTGGGTTAAGCTCGAATTGCCAGTAGGTTTCTTATTTTAGTTTTTTGAGACAGTCTCACTTTGTTTCCCTGGCTGGAGTGTAGTGGTGCAATCACAGCTTCCACCTCCTGGGCTCCAGTGATTCTCCCACGTCAGCCTCCTGAGTAGCTGGGACTACAGGAAGGCATCGCCATGCCTGGATAATATGTATTTTTAAGTTTTTTGTAGAGACAGGGTTTCACTAAGTGGAGATGTTGGATTTGCACCCAAGCTGATGGCAGAGATGCAGTGCGGAAGTCATGTTCCTGGAGATGGTATTTAGGGCCATGTCCCGGACAGGAGGAGAACCGGCTTGGCCACTGATGGGCTTTGCCATTGGGTGAGCCCGGGTCCGACTCCCGTTTTCCTCCTTGGGAGCCTCACGAATGCCAGTTTGTGGAGGTCATTTCTGAAGTGGTTCATTTCTCCAGAAAAAACTTCCCTGCTCTTCCTGCCTGGGCTGAGCGCACCCGTCACTGGAGGAAGAGGAGGCAGGCGGTGGAGCGGAGGTGCTGGTGATGGCCTCCAGCCACTACCTCCCCTGGTCCACGCCTACAGCATTTGCTTAGCTCTGCAGGGTGGGGTCAGCCTACGTGAGAAATTCGAAAACTCTCCAACGTTTCAAACATCAGCAGAGACAGAATTCCTGTGACAGCAGCTGGCACGCACAGAGTGGCAGCTGCCCCTTTGGTGGGGCGTGGGCCAGCACATGCTCTCCAAGGGTCCAAGGCCCACTGCTCCTCACCCTGTCTGAGAGGTCCCTGTCATTTCCTACCTGTTTTGCTAACAAAAGCTGTCTGAGAAGAAGGGGGAGGGCAGAAGGCACTGCCCCTGCCGCTGGGCAGCCTCATCCCAGCCCTTGGCACTCCACGGTGCCAGGGAGGTCCCACCTGTGCCCCCTTAAGGAGAGGCTGATAGAGGGCTCCTCTCCACGGGGAGAGTGAGTCCTGGACTCTGTGGCCCTGAGCTAGTCACTTGCTCACCCAAATGAAGTACTGCCTTTGGGAGATGACTGTCTTTGGAGTGTGGGGCAGGAGGGTGGATGCAATCACTCAGCCAGAGCATGGAGAGGCTGCTAGTGAGATACAGGCCCCACCCTCCCCAAGCTTCAGGGGTGAAGGAAGGCAGGAGCTCAGGCATGGGGAGTTGAGACATGGAGGAGAAGGGAGTTCGGGAGTTCAGGAGTCCAGCCCCCTCCCTCTCTGCCTGCCTTCTCCTGGGCCCAGTGGGGACTGGAGCCTGGAGCCTGGTTTGCATCTTCTCTTTTCTGTGGGAGGTGAGGGAAGGCCCTGGTCTCTAGGCTGAGCCAGTCTCAGGATCCTGTGTCTGCTGTCCCAGCTCTGCCCCAGCCTGCTATGAACATGGCAGGAGGCCTTCTGCAGACTGGCGCCCTGCCCCTGGGCTCACCTCTCATGTGAGAGATGGAAGAGGTGCGACCTGGCCAGGCGCTGGTCACTGCAGTGTGCAGGGGGACTGGGAGGCCATCCCAGTGCCTGGGATGTGGACACCTTCCTGGAAGAAGTCCCAGCTGAGTGTGTCTTTAGAAAGAAAAGCAGGAGTCAGCTAGGAAAGTTAGGCGATGGACTTGGGGAGGGGAGAGGGAAGACGACGGGTCGGGGCCAATAGAGAAGATGAAGAGCAGAAAGGGCGAAACTCAACACAGCACTGAGGACCTGCAAGCAAAGCGCCTCCGCTGACGTTTGAGGTGGGAGAGAGGAGGTCAGGACTTGGGGGCCCTGTGAGGAGGGCAGAGCTGCAGGTGGGTCTCCTGCTCGAACTGATGGGGTGGGGCCCTTGCTGTCTGTGAGTTGGGGTGGACTTGATGATGAGTCGTACATTGAGGGAGACGTAGGAATAAAGGACTTCTGGGTTTCTGGCTCATGCAGCTGGCTGGCTCTCATTGCTTTTGAGAGAAATGTGAGCTGGAGAGGGATTAGGAAGTAATCGTGATGGCTACAGCCGTGGGGTCGGCTCTGTTTAGCGATGGTGGACTTGGACTGTGGTGCCGGGATCCCCTTTCCTGTACCTTACAGCTGCGGGGCCTTGGACAACTTTCTCCATTTCTTTGTGCCTCTGTTTCCTCATCTTAACATGAGGAGAATAATTTTTGCTGCCCTCACAGTTACGGTGTGGAGTCAATGTACATGTGAACTGCTCAGAACAGCACAGGGCAGAGGAAGCATTCTGTCAGTGTGAGCTCAGGCCAAGGAGTTGGGCAGGGCGTGAGGTGGAGCCCATCTCCAGGACGCTCAGCTGCTGAAGGCAGGTCCGAGGGCTTGCAAACACCCTCTTTCAAGGAATGGTGGGAGGGGGACGAGCCGCAGAATGGTGGGGAGATAGGGGGAAAGCCACTGGAGGAGGCAGGGGCCACAGGCCATGGGCCCTGCAACTCAGGGAATGCAGCTGGCATGTGGGTGGCCGGTGGCTGCTGGTATTGGTATGGAAGGTGCCAGTGCCTTGTCAGGGCGGAGGGCGACTAGATATCAAGGTGAGGAGAAATATAGCCACAAGACTAAAGGAGGCGTTGAGGATTCGAGAACCTGAGGTGGGCTGGCCTGGGAGCCATGTCTGCTTGGACCGGCTCCTCCTCTTCCTCCCAGGGTTGAGGTTGTGCAGAGATTTGTGATGCGTCAACAACTGAACTGCTGACCACATGTACCACATGACACCACGTGCGAGGCATGTTATTACCTGGGTGCCTGAAGAACTGGTAGTTTTATTGATTGTCACATGAATCAGGTTATTCAGAGAAACAGGACTGGCAGGAGGTGGGTGGGTCCAGTCTGCAGGGTGGGCCGGCAGCTGGAGACGCGGGGAGACGGCTCATGTTCCAGTTCCAAGGCCATAGGGCTTCATTCTGTTTGGGCCCTCAGCTGATTGGATAAGGCCTGTGCACAGGAAGGAGGGGGATCTACTTTCCTGATTAAGATGCCGATGCCCTTGCAGAAACACCCAGAACAATTTTTTTTTTTTTTTGAGATGGAGTCTTGCTCTGTCTCCCAGGATGGAGTGCAGTGGTGTAATCTTGGCTCACTGCAACCTCCACTTCCTGGGCTCAAGCGATTCTCCTACCTCAGCCTCCTGATAGCTGGGATTACAGGCGTGCGCCAGCACACCCAGCTAAAAATGTTTGTATTTTTAGTAGAGACGGGGTTTCCCCATGTTGCCCAGGCTGGCCTTGAACTCCTGACCTCAGGTGATCTGCCTCCTCGGCCTTCCAGTGCTGGGATTACAGGCATGAGCTACCACGCCCAGCTCAGAACAGTGTTTCACCAAATATCTGCGCTCCCCATAGCTCAGTCAAGTTGACACATAAAATTAACCATCACAACACATTCACTGGTGTTGCAGTAAATCTGGAAGCGTAAACGTGGGGCGTGTTGTCAGGCACACACCTCCAGTGGCCACATCTTCCTGACCTGACAGAGGGAAAGACACGTTGTCTATTGAAACCGCACTCTGGCAAGGCTCCAGCGTGCTGCCCTGTGGGTGACGTACAGGGCCTGGGTTCCAGAGCACATGCCAGCTGCCCTGCAGTGGCAGGCATAAAGGTCAGATGGGGACAGGAGCACAAGACCAAGATGGGGTGAGACAGGAAAGATTTGGACACCTCCATGAATATGTGGTCTAGGATATCTCTGAAGCTGGAGTTGATGGTGACCTTTCCTTTTAGATTTGAAATTCAGGCTTCAGTGGCTTCAGGCCCATATTTTATATGTTATACGTGAACGGAATGCTACTGGAAGGAGAGACCCGAGCCACGGGGGTCTGTGAGGTGCATGCTTAGTTAGCGAGTAGCTGAAAAACATTAATTAAAAACCAGGATACCTAACTTATTGCTGGTGGAGAGTATTTAACATCTTTCTAAGACTGAGGGAAAACAGCCGTGGTAAAGGGGTTCATCAGGAACTTACCTGGCAACCCCACATTCTCCCCCGCCCTGTGGATGTGATCCTGGCCAAAGGGCAGGGCGGCTTGAGTCTCACTGATTTTAGAAATACAGTACTTTTCATCACCTTTTCTGTTAGCATAGGACAGTTTGTGAATTAAACTTTTTTTTTTTTGAGACGGAGTCTCGCTCTGTCGCCCAGGCTGGAGTGCAGTGGCCGGATCTCAGCTCACTGCAAGCTCCGCCTCCTGGGTTCACGCTATTCTCCTGCCTCAGCCTCCGGAGTAGCTGGGACTACAGGCGCCCACCACCTCGCCCGGCTAGTTTTTTTGTATTTTTTAGTAGAGACGGGGTTTCACCGTGTTAGCCAGGATGGTCTCGATCTCCTGACCTCGTGATCCGCCCGTCTCGGCCTCCCAAAGTGCTGGGATTACAGGCTTGAGCCACCGCGCCCGGCTAAACTTTTCTTAACCTAGTATTTTAGCATCCCATTTGCAACTTGTACATTGTATGTACGGTAGGTTCTTATTTTTTGTAAAAATACAAAAATTAGCTTAGAAAGTCATTAGATTTTCTCAGATACATGTTCTCACAACTGATACTGGTGAGTTTCTGTGTGTAAATAAATCAGTTTGTGTACCAAGACCTTTTCATACAATACCTCATGTGATTCTTAAAACAACCCAATGTGTTAGATACACTGTTATTACAGAAGAGGAAACAAAGGCCATGAGAACCCATATAGAGTTTGAATTCAGAGCTATCTGATTGTAGAGTGTACTTTATCCCTCTCTACTCCCACTGATGTGATGAAACTGCTGAAAACAAGAATTACATCCTAGAAGGGAATTTTTCATATACGTCTTCTTCATGAAGAGCTACAGGACAGGATTTCTGAGTTTTTTTAAGTTAGCTTAGTGTCATTGTCTGTTGGTGACTGAAGGAAGCTACTTCGCGCAGCCCCCATGCGTGCAAGGCCCCTGAGTACATCTGATAGAACCCTTTCTGGTGCATATGGGTGCCTGTCACTGGCATCAGCTCCCTGCCCGGGGTGAGGGTAGTTCCTAGAGCTACTGGGATGAAATGCGGAGCTCCCAACCTGGAGGAGTGCACGGTCCAGTGGAGGGGACAGGGCAGTGACCAAGTACAGTGGGCTGTGCAGTAGCTGACCCAGGAAGAGGGGCCTCAGCCAGGGCAGTGGGTGGACGGGCAGCCTCCTGGAGGAGCTGTGCTGGAGTAGATGGAGGCTGAGGGCACAGACAGGCAGGAGGTGGCCAGGCATGTCATTGCAGGCACAAGGGAGACATCGTGTCCAAAAACATGGAGGTGCAGGAGGGAGGACACCTGAGGGGGCTTGAGCCTGGCATGGGGTGTGCCACCCTGGCTGGGTGTGAAGGGCCTTGCACACCTGACGCAAGACAGCCACCCAATTGTGAGGCCAGGTCTAGTGGGAGTGGCTGGCCACAGGGTCACCTGCCCTGCTGCTAGGAGGCACAGGCAGGTTCGAGCCTCATGGCCTTCCCTGTAATACACTCACAAAGAAAGTCATCAGAGAAACCGCAATAATAAATATGAATAAAAACAGAAAACAGTTAATATCTTAAAAGATTATGAAGGCTGGGTGTAGTGGCTCACGTCTTAATCCCAGCACTTTGGGAGGCCGAGGCGGGAGGATCACTTGAGTCAGGAGTTTGAGACCAGCCTTGGCAACATAGCGAGACCTCACCTCTACAAAATAAAAATAAAAATGATCCGGGCGTGGTGGCGCATGCTTGTAGTTGCAGCTACTGGGGAGGCTGAGGCGGGAGGATTGCTTGAGTTCAGGAGGTCAAGACTACAGTGAGCCAAGATTGCGCTACTGCACTCTAGCTGGGGCAACAGAGAGAGACCCTGTCCCAAGAGAAAAATAACAGAGCATAACACAACACAGCATCCGGCCTCTGAATCCCCTCTTCCCTCTGTAACCCATGACTCGGTCCTGTTTTCCTGGCAGACACACCCAGATTGCAGCAGACTTCTCCAAGCTGCCCCGAGGGCCCTCAGCACCCGCCTCCTCCACACACGCAGCTGTGTATGTTTTGAATGTGGAAAACTGAGTGCATAGATACCAGTGAGCTTAGATAAGGTGACACAAGAGTACATATTAAAAAGTCCTCTAGTATTTAGTTCACTGTGAGCTCAGTGTGCAGCAGCCAAGGACTCTGCATTCACTTAGCAGGTGTTCCTGGAGACCCCCATGAGGCAGCCCCCACACAGCGTGCGCCATGGCCTGTGGGAGGTGGACAGAGACAGAGGGGCAGGGTCCCTTACCCAGGCTGGTTGAGCAGACACATGGGGTGCTAAGTGCTGTGGCTGCCAGTTGGTGGCCTGTGTGAGTGCTGTAGTCACAGTCGGGTGAGTGGCCCTCTCTGCCCGCAGAAGCTGGAGACTCCTCATGTGGAAGGTGATGTTTGAACTGAGTCATAAAGGAGGAGGACAGTGGGCTGGCTGAGGCCGGCAGTGCCGGTTCCATCAGGAGACTCCAGGGTTAAAGATTCCATGTGGCAGGGCCGTGGCCCTCTCAGAGCTCAGAGGGGAGGAGAGGGGAGCTGAGAAAGGAGTCGGGAAAGGCCCACAGCTGCGGGGCTGATAGTTTGGTTTCTTCACCGAGGCCAGTAACAGGAGCAGGGGAAGTCTAGTTAGTAAGAGGTATGGGGTGGGGCGGTCTGCCCCAAGAAGTCACCCAGGGACCCAGCTTTGTCCTCCCTTGTTGCTCTGAGGTGTTCTCTTCCTGCACGGGCAGCACCACAACTACTTGGTAGCCTGTGGCCAGGGGGAATGGGACACGAGGAAGTGCAAGGCAGTGTCCTTTTGAGGATGTGACTCGGAAGTTGCAGGTCTTGCTTCCAGTCCCATCCTCTGGGCAGAACGTGGTGCTGAGGCCACACATATCTGCACGGGAGGCATGGCATGCAGATTGCGAGGCGGCTCTGTGCTTGCTCCAACTTGGGGGTTCTGTTCCAAAAGGAAGAAGGGGAGACTGGACGTTTGGGGTCAAATGGTGTCTGCTGCAAGGGCAAATCTGGAAGCTATTGTATGCTTTATCCGCATAGTGACAGGGCGCCACCAAGTGCTCTGCTGCGGAGACGCATGGTCACCGTGAGTGCTTCAGGAAGTGCGCCTGGCTGTGCCGGGAGAGTGGGTCTGGGTGCAGGAAGCAGATCTGGTCTAGCCGCAGGACGTGGGACTGGTGGATGAAGGCACTGGATCTTCTCAACAGGGCAACTAGAAAACCAGCCAGACAGAAGGACCTGGGTGGGCAGCACTCACATAGACACTAGTGTTCCAGTTTGGAAAAATGTTGCAGTCTATTAAAGCAGCCCAATGTGTGTTTTATTCATTCTTTCAAAGAACTCTGTGTACCTGCTGTGTGTGTATCTGCGGAATGCCAGGGAGCATTCCTGATGCTCGGGGTACAGAAGGGAAGCAGAAAGAACTCTGCCCTGGCGCGCTCCTGCCTGGGAGAGACAGTCAACAACCAAACCAACAGGAAGGACGGTTTCAGATGGGTTAGGGTTTCAGATGGGATAGGATAAGTTGTAGAAGGATCAGAAAACAGGAAGTCCCTGGGGCAGAAACAGATTTGGTTAGGATCGGTGAGAAAGCCCCAGAGCGCAGCAGGAGAGCAACTTGGGGCTGACCTGTCAGGTGAGCTGTGAAGGGCTGGCCCTGGGGTTTGGAGTTTCCCAAGGGCCCTGGAGTTTGGGGTGTATTCTGTGAGCAGCGGGAAGCCATTGGATCATTTTCTGCAGTAAAGTGATGAGATGTAATTGGTGTCTGAAAATTCCCCTTCCAGCTGCTGCATAGAGGCAGCAAGGGTGGACGGTGGGAATACCACCCACGCTTGCAGGTAGCTTTGCGGCTGCTCCCCATGTGGGGATGCCACAAGTATGAAGTCAAGCCACTGTCTTCTCAGGTGGTGGTCCGGGGTGGGGAGGTCCTGGACTCACTGGGGATGCTGGTTCAAAACCCACCCTCACCTGCCTACCCCACCTGCGGAGATGGAACATTCTGGTCTCCTAGTGGCCGTCTTCATGTGGGAGTTTGAGAACCTGCTCTAGCTGCATGCTACTCAATTGAGCACCCCTGCATCAGGGTCACCATAGAGCTTGCCAGAAAAGCAGCTCTCAGACCCCAATCAGATCTGTGCAGCACAGTCTGCCCTTCCTCGAGATCCCAGAGGCACTGCTGCCATATCTTCTCTGGGGCTGTGTCCCCTGTTAGGGCGCCTTTCTCACCCCAGCTCTATGTACACACTCCCCACAACCCCACACCACACCAACACACACACACAGCCAGAAATCCATACACCCCCAGAGATAACACACAGAGACACACACACCCTGCATCTTCCCACACCACACTGATACATACACACCAGAGATGTAGAGACACACCCTGCATCCTCTCACACTACAGCAACACACACACCCCCAGAGATACACACGGAGACACACACACCCTGACTCCCCCCACACCACATGAACACACACAGGTACACAACAGAGACACACACATGCCCAGAATCACCGTGGCCACACGTGAGACAAACTTTGTGTCGAAGGCCTGTCTGGCCAGCTCGGGGTTGAGGGTCCTGGGCCGTGGGCAGGTGCTACGGGAGCCACTGTGAGCAGTGTGAGGTTCACAGACAAGGCCTGTGGAGCTTGATTTGTTGAGAGTGCTGTGTGCAAATTGGTGGTTTGAGAAAACTGACCTGGCGGCGATGAGCAGGAACCGGCAAACCCTGGCCAGAGGCAGGGCCTGGGTGGTGGGAGCTGGAGGGTGTCACAGGAATATGAAGTCCTGGGGTATTAGGCTACCCAGTGGACATGACTGTGTGGACACTGTATGCTTTTCTTTTGGTATGACCTATCACATTCTGAATTTTCTATATCTGTTATTTTTGCCACCAAGATTAAAACAAAAACTGCCTCGGCTCAGTATGGGATGGGCCAGCTCTGGGATGCAGGCAGTGAGAAGAGCAGGCGGCCCCGTGTGGCCCGGCGGGGAGGAGCATGTGGGAGGCTGAGTTTCGGGGACTCCTGCCTGTTCTGTAGAATTCCCCATGTGCTGCTTCTGGCAGCAGAGGGCCTGGCATTAGCAGGTTCTTGGTGTGTGCTTATCAGAAGCCGTGATGGATGTCACGTCTGGGTACCTGGCCAATGGATGGTCTTTTGAGAGAAATACAGGATTTGCGGATGTAGCTGCTTTTGGAAGAAGGCTCTCTAAGTTTGTTTTTAGGTGCCCTGACTTTGTCATCATGATGAGGAAGACACCAAGTTGTTAAGACAGACAGAAATGGGCAAGAGCTGGGCGCCGTGGCTTGCGCCTGTCATCCCAGCACGCTTGGAGGCAGAGGTGGGAGGATCTCGAGCCCAGGAGTTTGAGACCTTCCTGGCTAACATAGCAAGACCCCGTCTCTTAAAAAAATAAAAAGTTAGCTGGGTGCAGTACCATATGCCTGTAGTCCTAGCTACTGGGGAGGCTGAGATGGGAGGATCACTTGAGCCCTGGGGTTTGAGGTTGCTGTAAGCTGTGATTGTGGCACCACACTTCGGCCTGGGTGACAGAGAGAGACCTGGTCTCTAAAATAAAACACACAAAAAGGAGAAGAAAGGCCTGGACTGACCAGAACGGGTCCCTCTGGAGTTGTCCAGGGACTGATTAGCTACTCTGTATCCCTTCCTGTGGGTTTTCCTGGGGTTCTTGGGGCCATCCCAGTCCTCGCGCCCGTGTTTAGCTGTGGTGGGTTTAGGCCAGTGTGTTGGCAGCTTGCACAGCTGTGAAGCCTGTGTTGAAGCTCAGCCCCGTGCATCCTTGCGTGAACTCTGAGACAGCTGATGCTGCTCCAGCCGCGAGCCGCAGTGAGAGCTGGCCATGGTTCCTGAAACAGTTTAGCTCTCCCGGGTCTCTTGGTGGGAACATTCACAATCGGATTCGAGGGCATGTCCCATCTCATGGGATAAAGTGAATTAGGGAAAATAAGCTTTTACTTTACACTGAAATCTCCTAAATTTGAATTCATGGGATTATACGGGGCACAGGTGTGTAACGCGATCTTGTTTTGGGCAGTTCTTACAGAGGAAGTTTCATGCTCTTTTCAAAACCCCTGTGTTTTTCTTTTACTCAGAGAGAAACTGTTTCACAGGTAGGACAAAATCATTTCAAATCATTTCAAGTAATGGAGAAATAATTATTCTTCTAAAGAATAATGGTGGAGTCATTAAGGCTCACTGGAAGCCCAGAGAGCCTAGGCTGTGATCCTAGCTCTGAGGTCAGTGATGGAAGAAGTCAGTGACCCACAGAGCCACACCCGCTGCCCCCTCCCCATCGCAGGTGAATGCAGAGGGGACTCAAAGGAGTGGAGAAGTCCTTTGCCTGGGAGGAGGATGTTTGCATGTTTAACCCAAATCCTGTACTTTTATTTCAGATCATCAGAAAAGCCCTGACTGAGGAAAAACGTGTCTCAACAAAAACATCAGCCGCAGATCTTGTGACAGAAACGGATCACCTTGTGGAAGATTTAATTATTTCTGAGTTGCGGGAAAGGTTTCCTTCACACAGGTAGGTGTACACCTCTGGGAACACCCCCAGTAGCCCTGGCCACACTCACAGAGAACGCAGGGTCTGCCGGCGTCGGGGGCTCTGCCATGTGTTAGAGAACGCAGGGTCCGCCGGGGTCGGG
>NC_045451.1:70977285-71121764 GCF_002776525.5 Piliocolobus tephrosceles | reverse complement strand
GGGCTCTGCCATGTGTTAGAGAACGCAGGGTCCGCCGGGGTCGGGGGGCTCTGCCATGTGTTAGAGAACGCAGGGTCTGCCGGGGTCACAGGCTCCGCCATGCGTTGATGTGGCCGGACGTGAAGCCCTAAGCCATGCAGCCTAATCTGCAGTTTGTCTGTTACTTAGTAAGCACACTCAACAACCATCATGTCAATGCAGCCTCTTATGAATATCGAAGCAGCTCTTTCTGCAACATATGCTCAGGAAAAGCTCCTTGCACCCCTGTACCAAACCATTTGTTATTTCTGGAAGGACCCACTCGAAGTGTGACCCACCCTAAGAAGCCTGGAGTGGTGATGTCCCCTGGTGGCCTGTGCTTGCCCAGCTGCCCGGGCAACTTTCCCAGGAGGATGGGATGCCGAGTGGCACTGGCAGCCGCGTCGGGTCCCTGGCCCACCACCAGTGCTTAGTGATGCACCTCCCCCAGGCCAGAGGGCACAGTGGGGGTGGCTGCCATAGCTGGGCCCCAGAGCTGTCCCCACAGGAGGCCTGTATGAGCACCTCTTAACCTTTCTGGGGTCACCCTTTGAGTATTTGATGCTAGTTATTAATCTTTTGTTCAGAAAAATTAAAATATTTACACAGCCTTTTGCATAGCGTTTCAAGGGAGCCATGAACTCCAGATTGAAACATCTTCTTTAAGTCTGGGGGGTTCTGAGGCCCCTCCCTCACCTCTGGAGTTCTGCAGTGTAGATGTTGAAGACCAGTACCTTGGATGCAACGGATCTTTTTTCTTCGTTATGTAGAATCTCTTAAAGATGTTTAATCTAAAAACGGGAATACCAGTTATTGGATTTCTGGCTGTAGGGTATTACAGCTGTCAGGTTCCAGGTTTATATGGACTTAGGTGGCAGAAATATAGATGGTAATCTCCCTCAGTGTCCATTCAGCACATGGTAGGCTTAAAATACTTTTCTTCACATTTATTTTTATACATTTTTTAAGAGAGGGTCTTTCTCAGTTGCCCAGGTTGGAGTGCAGTGGTGTGATCATAGCTCACTGCAGCCTGAACTCCTGGGTTCAGGTGATCCTCCTGCTTCAGCCACCTGAGCAGCTGGGATTACAGGAGCCACTCCACCTGGGTCTTTTTTTTTTTTTTTTTTTTCCTGTGAATGATTATATAAATGAAAGAACAAGCCAGTGTTAAAACATTACCTTCCTTTTTTCCCGTCGTTTCTTTCTAACTTGTTAGGTTATCTCAAGGTTACCAGCTTTCCCTCTGAATTTCAGTCTGCTGGTGGCTCATGTTTGTTTTGTTGACAACCTTTGAGTTTAAGCTTCTCTTACTTCCTATTTCTTTACTCTGCTTGAGGTCAGGATCCCTGGCATTGGATACAATAGTTATAGAATGTAAAGTGTTTGTTAATTTTTTTTTTTTTTTTTTGGAGACGGAGTGTTGCTCTGTCATCCTGGCTGGAGTGGCGCTATCTTGGCTCACTGAAACCTCCACCTCCTGGGTTCACGCCATTCTCCTGCCTCAGCCTCCTGAGCTTCTGGGACTACAGGTGCCCGCCACCACGCCCAGCTATTTTTTTGTATATTTAGTAGAGACGGGGTTTCACCGTGTTAGCCAGGATGGTCTTGATCTCCTGACCTCATGATCTGCCCGCCCCGGCCTCCCAAAGTGCTAGGATTACAGACGTGAGTCGCCGCACCCGGCCCCAGTGTTTGTGATTTTTAAAAAGCCTTTTAAAACCTAATTTTAGGGTGGCTCACACCTGTAATCCCAGCACTTTGGGAGGCTGAGGCGGGCAGATCATGAGGTCAGGAGTTCGAGACCAGCCTGAACAACATGATGAAACCTTGTCCCTACTAAGAATACAAATATTAGCCCGTTGTGGTGGCGTGGGCCTGTAGTCCCAGCTACTCGGGAGGCTGAGGCAGAAGAATTGCTTGAACCTGAGAGGTGGAGGTTGCAATGAGCCAAGATCACACCACTGCACTCCAGCCTGTGTGACAGAACAAGACTCCATCTTGAAAAATAAATAAATAAACCTAATTTTAATCAAAGGGCAATATCAAAAGAATTTATCATATGGATTCTTTGAGAGGAAACATGCTGCAGTAATGAGCCGGCTGTTTCCAGGTCCTTTATTAACCATATTGGCCTGGAGGTATCTGTGGTGATGATCCGTGTGGCCGTGGCAGGGGAGGGCTGGCTCATCTGTGTGGGGTCTGGTAGCGGCTTGGAGGAGATGCAGGACCAGGCACGGTGAAGTTACTGGGGCTGTGATGTGTTTCAGTCAGGTCACTTGGACAAACCGCACTCTGAGATTGCATGCAACCCACTGTTGTGTTAACGTGTGCAGTCGGTTCCATTTGTAAAAGGTAAATTTAGATACTCGCTGTTGTGTACACAAGGTAAAAGTTAATGTATTATGGGGTGAGCACAGGTACCTCCCTCCGCCCTTGCAGCCTGAGGGTTGCCAGGGACCGCCAGGCTCCAGAGCTCCTTTGCCAAACCATGACCCAGAGCAGGGGATTATGGGTAGGGTGAGGCAGGCTCACCTGGGAGCGTGCCCGGGGCGGACACCAGCCTCCATCTCTGAAAAGGCCCCCTGGTGGGGTCCGACCCACACACCTGTCCGGGAATCAGGGATTGAAAGCTGGGGTTCCCAGACTTCAGCCCACAAGCCAGTGGACTCTGGCCGTACCACGGTCAGCCCCAGTCTGTGTGTCACCCCCCTCTTCCCCAGCTCTGAGGGTGAATGTGCAGACATGGTGAAAGCGGTTTTTCCAGCCCTGCTCGGTGTGCCTCAAAAATTGAGATCAAATGAAGTTGTTTTTCAGCATATTTATGTGAAGTGAGTGTTTTTGCCAATGACTAAGTTTAAAAAGAAAGTAAATCTTGGGGATTTAATTGTATTTTAGATAATAGAAAAATTGATAAATTTGTGATGACAGAAAATTGTATACATATTATAAAACAGGACATTGTGATTTTTTTCTGCTTTCAAAGTATTTAAATATATCCCTTAAACAATATATTTAATACGAAGTTGTTTCTCATCCTGCCTTAGGAAAGGCTTTTATTCTAAGCTTTTCTCTTTCCTTGATTTTAGTCTTTCATGAAATGATATTAAAGATAGACTTAAGATAGACATTTTTTTTTTGAGACGGAGTCTCGCTCTGTCGCCCAGGCTGGAGTGCAGTGGCCAGATCTCAGCTCACTGCAAGCTCCGCCTCCCGGGTTCCCGCCATTCTCCTGCCTCAGCCTCCCGAGTAGCTGGGACTACAGGCGCCCGCCACCTCTCCCGGCTAGATTTTTGTATTTTTTAGTAGAGACGGGGGTTTCACCGTGTTAGCCAGGATGGTCTCGATCTCCTGACCTCGTGATCCGCCCGTCTCGGCCTCCCAAAGTGCTGGGATTACAGGCTTGAGCCACCGCGCCCGGCCCAGATAGACATTTTTTAAAAAACCTGATACAGGCTCCCCAGTTTTATTATTTTATATCACTCATCCATGAAATCCAAAGGTTTGGTCCTTGACCTGGAAGACAGGTGTAGACTGAATCAAAGAATGATAAGGTTTAAACTTGCTTCTGGTGGGGTGCAGTGGCTCACGCCTGTAATGCTAGCACTTCGGGAGGCCAAGGTCAGAGGATTGCTTGAGCCCAGGAGTTTGAGACCAGCCTGGGCAACGTGGTAAATCTCCATCTCTACAAAAAAATAATTAGCTGGGCATGCTGGTGCACGCTTATGTTCCCAGCTACTTGGGAGGCTGAGGCGGGAGGCTCGCTTGAGTCCTGGAGGTCGAGCTGTGATGCTGCCACTGCAGTCTAGCCTGGGTGATAGAGCAAGACCTTATCTTAAAAGATAAATGTAGATTAAAATGAACCCTTGCAGACTGTTGGTGAGAATGTAAACTGGTGCAGCCACTATGAGAAACCCCACTGCACTGCAACCTGGGCAACGGAGTGAGACCCTGTCTCAAAACAAAAAAATACATAGGCCGGGTGCGGTGGCTCAGCCTGCAGTCCCTACACTTTGGGAGGCCAAGGCGGGTGAATCACCTGAGGTCAGGCGTTTGAGACCAGCCTGGCCAACATGATGAAACCCCATCTCTACTAAAAATACAGAAAATTAGCTGGGCGTGGTAGCGTGTGCCTGTAATCCCAGCTACTCAGGAAGCTGAGGCAGGAGAATCGCTTGAACCTGGGAGGTGGAGGTTGCAGTGAACTGAGATCCCACCATTTGCTCCAGCCTGGGGAACAAGAACAAAACTCTGTCTAAAAATAAATAAATAAATAAACAAACTTGCTTCTGTCAGTGGCCCTAGCAGCTTAGGCAAATCTTATCACTTAGGGTCTCAAACTCCTCACCTGTGAACGAGGGACCTGACCATGGTCATCCTTGAGGTCCCAGCATTGAACTCATAACATGACAAAAAGCAAATCAGGGCTGGGCGCAGAGACTCATTCCTGTAATCCCAGCACTTTCAGAGGCCGAGGTGGGTGGGTAGCTTGAGATCAGGAGTTCAAGACCAGCTTGGCCAATATGGTGAAACCCTGTCTCTACTAAAAATATGAAAGCAAATTAGCTGGGCATGGTGGCGCATGCCTGTAGTCCCAGGTACTTGGGAGGCTTAGGCAGGAGAATCGCTTGAACCTGGGAAGCGGAGGTTGCAGTGAGCCGAGATTGCACTCCTGCTTGGACATCTCAATGAGACTCCATCTCACAAATAAAAATAAAAATAAAAATAAAAAAGCAAACTAGCACGCTAAGGCCGAGCTTTTATAGGCTGGGTCTTTGGAGCCTGCTGTTGGCCTTGGCCACGTTAGCTGTCTCCTGCCATGCCCTGGCTTTGTGGGATGCCTGAACCTGTTTTCAGATGATGTTTTTGAGTGAGATACAAGTGTAGCTACTTGGAAAAGATTCAGTAGCATCCCGGAACTATAGTGATAGAAACCCTGTCCTTGTTCCTTCCACGGAGCAGCCTGTTGGAGCTTCTCTGGGTTGGCCTGGGCCCAGAGATGAGGCCGGCAGCTCAAGGGTCTAGTATTTTTAGCTGTCTTCCCAGCCCTGCTCCAGAGCCGCTATGTAACCTGCTGCCTGCAGTGCCCGTCACAGAGCAGTGTCTGTTGAATGCGTGAGTCAAGCAAAACATCAGAGTCCTTGACATGGGAAAAACATGCTCCCAGCCACCACCAGCTGGAGACTGACATCCAGCTGCTTTCCCACTGGGCAGTGGCTTGTGAAGATGGGGACAGAGTATCATAAATCATCTCCTTTGTGGACTGCAGGGATGATCCTGACCTTCCTGTCACAGACTAAACAGACTAAGTAGCCAGAAAAAAAAAAAAAGAAAAAAAAAGAGGCTTAAAGGCACTTGGCTGTCAACATTATAAGGAGGGTTTGTTAAAACTATTTTTTTTAAAAAAGAAAAGTGGTTCAATTATGCAGTAGGATATAATATTCTATAATAAACTTGTTACCAAACTTTTGGCCTTAACCCAGTTGCTATTTTCCTCTTGTCTATTGGATAGGGATATGGAATGTTCTTTTTTTCCCTAAGTTTAGTCATGTGCATTGGTTTTTTTTCCTATTTATATATATATATATATTTTTTTTTTTTCTTTTTTCCTTTTTTGAGATGGAATCTTGCTCTGTAGCCCAGGCTGGAGTGCAGTGGTGCAATCTTGGCTCACTGCAACCTCTGCCTCCCGGGTTCAACCGATTCTCCTGTCTCACTCTCCCAAGTACCTGGGATTACAGGCATGCACCACTATGTCCGGGTAATTTTCATATTTTTAGTAGAGATGGGGTTTCACCATGTTGGCCAGGCTGGTCTTGAACTCCTGACCTCAAGTGATCCACCCACCTCGGCCTCCCAGAGTGCTGGAATTACAGGCGCGAGCCACCATGCCCAGCCTATATGGTGGATTTTATGTAGATGTTCCAGTGGCTTTTAGGAAAGTCTTTATGATTTCATACATCTGTCCACAGTCGTGTCTGCAGAGCAGACTCTCTCCACTCCCTCTGCAGAGAGCTGTAGAATATTCTGTTTCACAGGTATTTGCTTCCTACATGAGTAAAATCAGGTTTAAGTGAATAAAAATTGTACATCTCTTCCCATGTACCAGGGAAGTATTTGTGGTGCCTGCAAAGACCAAGCGCAGTTCACGCCTCTGCTGGCTTCACACCGCTGCAGCCAGGCAGTGCAGAAGCCCTGCTCCCTGCTGCCCACAAGCATGAGGCAGGTGGGAAGGGGATGCGTGCCACCTTGCAGGCGGGCAGGCAGGCTCATGGGCAGAGTTGTACACAAGGTGGGTGACGAGGAAGACAGCTGTAGAGTATGAATGATCAGCTGCTGAAAAACATCCAGTGCTCAATGTGGGTACTTAGAGTTATTCTCATAAAAAATGTGAGGCAGTCAGTCAGGTATGGTGATGCCTGTGGTCCCAGCTGCTCAGGAGGCTGAGGCAGGAGGATTGCTTGAGCCCAGTGGTTTGTGGCTGCAGTAAGCCATTATTGTGCCACTGCAATCCAGCCTGGCTGACAGAGCGAGACCGTGTCTCCAAGAAAAAAAAAAAAAGATTTCTATAAGTACTTGCTGGGTTACACTAAATGAACCTAAAAACAAATAGATAAATAATGAAGGTTACACAGAGCGGAAGCTTTGTTAACAGATTAACTGACATAATAGTTGCTGCTGGGAAAACAAGCTGGTGACTTCCTTAAAGAGAGTCCCACACGTCTGGCAAATGAACAGACACAGCTCCTGCTCCCGAGCATCCTGGGAGGCACGTGGGCATGCTGTGTGGGTGGTCTGGGTGCTGCAGCCTGAGCTGTCATGGGTGTGGGGTGTCAGTGCATGCAGACCCACACTGCCTCCTCCTTCAGGGCTCACGGGCGGTCTTCTTTGCACTGTTTCAGGTTCCTACTTGAAGTCAGGTTTGAAAAGGAGAAGAATTGCACATTCCTCCTCAGTTTCTTTTTTTTTTTTTTTTTTTTTGAGGCGGAGTCTCGCTCTGTCGCCCGGACTGGAGTGCAGTGGCTGGATCTCAGCTCACTGCAAGCTCTGCCTCCCGGGTTTATGCCATTCTCCTGCCTCAGCCTCCGGAGTAGCTGGGACTACAGGCGCCCGCCACCTCGCCCGGCTAGTTTTTGTATTTTTAGTAGAGACGGGGTTTCACCGTGTTAGCCAGGATGGTCTCGATCTCCTGACCTCGTGATCCGCCCGTCTCGGCCTCCCAAAGTGCTGGGATTACAGGCTTGAGCCACCGCGCCCGGCCTCCTCCTCAGTTTCTTAGAAACTTACCTTTGTGCCTGAGTCATTTCTAGTCCCTCTGGACCTGAGTCATGTCTGTTCACTGCTTTGTCAACCTTGTGCCCAGTTGAAGCTTTTGCAGTTGCTCCTTGTGTGTGTGTTTTCAGGGTGTGGAGTGTTTTCTTTAAAAACGTCATTGCAAGCATTGCAGAAGAGGAAAGTCACGTAGCTACAGAAGGCATGGAAAACAGATTTAGTGCCTGAAATTTCTAGGAAAACAGGCAGTGCTGACAGCACTCATGGTCACGCCCTAAGTGGAATCATCATCTGTGTGTCACGTGCATGCTGCTGTGCTCAGGAGACAGGCTCCCCACCCCCTGCCCCACCTGCCATTGTGGCTTCTACCCACCATTTGTTCCTCCTAGATCTGTTTGGGGAGCCCCAGTTCCTGAGCAGGGGCTCTGGCTGGTGGGCCTGTGCATCACCTGACCCCGAAGCATGTGGGCAACTGATAGTGGAGAGGCAGTTCCTGAAAGGAGCAAGGCATGCCGTGTAGATGAAGAACCAGAGGCCTGGGTTCATCGCATCTCATCTGCCTTGCCTGGCCAGGCTGAAAGCTCCAGGGGCAGACTGAGCCTGCCCGGGCTCTCCAGGAACAGCTGAGGATTGCTTGGGTGTCTTGCTCAGTGCCCTTGGCTTGACCTGACCTGGTCTTCTTGGCTCAGAAGCCCCTACTCATTTGTGGGTTTCTCTAGGGGGCCAGGGAGGAGGTGGCACAGCCTGAGATGATGCGTGTATGCACTTGTCATATCCCAGGGGCGTATTCCTTTTTTTTTTTTTTTTTTTTTTTTTTTGAGGCGGAGTCTCGCTCTGTCGCCTGGGCTGGAGTGCAGTGGCCGGATCTCAGCCAACTGCAAGCTCCGCCTCCCGGGTTTACGCCGCTCTCCTGCCTCAGCCTCCGGAGTAGCTGGGACTACAGGCGCCCGCCACCTCGCCTGGCAATTTTTTTTTTGTATTTTTTAGTAGAGACGGGGTTTCACAGTGTTAGCCAGGATGGTCTCGATCTCCTGACCTCGTGATCCGCCCGTCTCGGCCTCCCAAAGTGCTGGGATTACAGGCTTGAGCCACCGCGCCCGGCCTCCAGGGGTGTATTTCTAGATAATTTATCAGCAAAATGGAGGGGCTGGATGACTCTGCATCCCGTACCTGAACTTCATAACCGAGCAATGGAAGGATGGTCCCAGAGTGGATGGAACCAGGTTACAGTGTGTGCGGCAGCTCCTGTGCATAGAAAAGTGACATTGGGCCGGGCGTGGTGGCTCACACCTGCAATCCCAGCACTTTGGGAGGCTGAGGTGGGTGTATCACGAGGTCAGGAGTTCAAGACCAGCCTGGCCAACATGGTGAAACCCCGTCTCCACTAAAGATACAAAAAATTAGTCAGGTGTGTGGTGCACGCCTGTAATCCCACCTACTCGTGAGGCCGAGGCAGGAGAATCGCTTGAACCCAGGAGGCGGAGGTTGCAGTGAGCTGAGATCACGCCATTGCACTCCAGTCTGGGCGACAGGGCGAGACTCTGTCTCAAAAAAGAGTGACATGGAACACCCTGAGATGCCTGCTGTTTCCTCTCAGCATCACGGAGGGAGGACAGCATTGCCAGTGGCTCTGTCTGTTGCTGCAGGGGTGGCCCCCGTCTGCTGTGTCCACAGTGGTGGCCGCTCACCCACACGACTGCCAAGCCCTTGAAAGGTGGCTCATGAGACTGAGGAACTGAGGTCTTTGTTTAATTCAAATGTAAGCAGCCATAGGGGGTGACTGGCTACTGTAAGGGGCTGAGCAGTCACAGAGGTTTCATTTCAGTCTTTCCATTCACACCAACATCTCGTCAGTCTTATCCAAAAGTTCATTGATGCCAAATCTTAGACCACATGGTTCGTGGTTCGTGCAGGGAAAGTGGCTTCCAGGTGGCTGATGACCATGATGGATAATGCACCAAACAAACACCAGGACATGGGGCGTTTCCTTTTTTTTTTTTTTGAGACGGAGTCTCACCCTTGTCGCCCAGGCTGGAGTGCAGTGGTGTGATCTTGGCTCACTGTATCCCTCCCCTCCTGGGTTCAAGTGATTCTCTGCCTCAGACTCCCGAGCAGCTGGGATTATAGGCGTGTACCACCACCGCCAGCTAATTTTTGTGTTTTTACTTATTTTTCGTTTTTTTTTTTTTGAGACGGGGTCTCGCGCTCCCAGGCTGGACTGCAGTAGTGTGATCTCAGCTCACTGCAACGTTAGGCTCACTGCAACCTCCGCCTCCCGGGTTCAAGCAGTTCTCCTCTCTTAGTCTCAAGTAGCTGGGATTACAGGTGCCGCCAACACACCCCGCTGATTTTTGTGTTTTTAGTAGAGACGGGGTTTCACCATGTTGGCCAGGCTGGTCTCCAACTCCTGGCCTCAGGTGATCTGCCCGCCTCGGCCTCCCACAGTGCTGGGATTACGGGCGGGAGCCACCGCGCCTGGCTTGCTTTTCAGTCATTTTTTCTTCTTATTCTCTGCAGGTCTCCTTTTTCTCTAGTGCACGTGTGAACCCGGCACAGGAACCGGATAGAAAACCTCTCAGCAAGGCCACAGTCATGCACAGAACAGGTGTTTGCTCAGCGCCTGCCCAAGGCCCCACCCTTAGTGAACTTGGGACAGTCCGAAAGTGTGCAAAGCACTGCCCTGAATGCTTTAGATCTGGTCTGCTCTTTGATCCTGAGAATGCCTTTGGAAGGTATAAGCAGTGGCCAGCTCCACAGGGACCAGCCTGCAGAAGGTGGACCTGCGAACACACCTGACCACAGGCACCTTCCGTGTGTGTGGGCCTGCGTGTGGGGGGGTTGCAGGAGAAAGGGTGACAGTCCATGGGGCGACAGTGCGTTCCCTTGTTTTTGGCCTGAGCAGGGCGTGCTGGGAGGTACCGTTTGTGGAGGTAGAGGCAATAGAGAAACCAGGAGTTCCCTTCTGTGCAGGTGAATCTTGAGAGGACATTGTCTCGGTCAGGTTCCTAGCAGGACAGATGCACACTCAAGGGTCCTTGTTTGCAGAGGGACTCATTACGAAGGAGGGGCCAGCCCAGGGCCTGCTGCAGAGTGCAGGAGCAGGCAGCCCATGTCCCTCTAGCAGGAGTGTGTCAAGGAGGCCACATGGAGGAGTGCAGCCTGCACAGGGCACATGAGGCCGGGGTGGGCAGGGAGTGTCCCAGCCTCTCTCCTTCCTGCAGCCCCACCCTTGCTTGCTCCCAGAGGGAAGCTGGATTTGTGACTGGCCAATGTAGCAAGACCCCATCTCTACAAAAATAAAAGTATCAGCTGAATGTGTTGGTATGTGTCTGTAGTCCCAGCTGCTTGGGAGAACAAAGCAGGAGGGTTGCTTGAATCCAGGAGTTGGAGGCTGCACGAGCTATGACGATACCACTGCACTCCAGCCTGGGCAACACATCAAGACCCTCTCTCTTAAGAAACAATGAAAAAACCAGAGAAGTCAGACAGCAGGGCAGGAAGGGCACCTTTGGGAAATGACCCAGCTGCAGGGTGGGGGCTCTGTTTGTCACCTGTGTCTGCAGTTCAGGTGAGCCAGGCTGGGTGCAGACGTGGGAGGTCTCAGTTACAAGAGACATTTAACCCCTCGGTGCCCAGGTATCAGCACCGACTGGGAGAATCAAAGTCAGAGTCCTGGGGCACCTTGCTTGGTCCTCTCTCAGCCTCCTCCCCTCCAGACTGAAGTTAAAGCCGAGTTTAGTTTTGCCTCCGAAGATTTGTTTTCCAGTGTTCTTCACGCTTGCGTTTCTCTGCCTGGCCTGCTGGCATCCCTGGTGCTGTTTCCGAACGCCGGCACTGAGGTGCCACTCTGTGTTCGAAACTCTGCTGAGTAGGTTGGCTGGCAGGCAGGTCAAAAAGCACATGGTTGTTTAAAGACTCTGCCTCTGTTTGACCCAGAGAAGCCATAATGACATCTGTTTGCTGTGCCACCTTTTTCTTTAACGGGACTGGAAGCAATCTGAGGCACGTTGTTCTGTGTCCTCGGTGCATTTTCTCAGGCTGGGTTCCTCCACTGCAGGTTCATTGCAGAAGAGGCCGCGGCTTCTGGGGCCAAGTGTGTGCTCACCCACAACCCGACCTGGATCATCGACCCCATCGACGGTACCTGCAATTTTGTGCACAGGTGAGCTGGGCAGGGGTCGTCTCCGTTGCAGGGCTTAACACGTCTTCTTCCGTGAGATTTTGTCTTTTCAAAAGCAGCATTTTTTTAAGGCAGGAATATATAAACAAACCTATAGTAGGCTCATAGTCTCATTAGAAAGATGATCACATCTTGATATTTTTAAAATAAGATTTTCCATTTGTGAGAGGCTCTTGGAGTATGTAAGGAAATCTGCACTTGTTTAAAAACCAGTTTGTTACGTTAAAAATGTTGCGTTGCATTTAACGAGGACCCCTTCGAGGAGTCTGACTCCCCTCACACCCCACCCCCACTGGAGAAAAAGGTGAGGTTGGGATACAAAGCCTGTGCTGCCCCACAGTGGCCGGGCCCGAGGTGTAGAGAGTGGCCTGTCACAGGTGAGATTTGAGAGCCACTTCCTGTATGAAAGCAAACCTCGTGGTTACAAAAAGCAGGAGGTTTGGGGAGGTCAGGGGGGCCCATGTGGGGAGGTGAAGGGAACGGAGCTTCGGGGATGGGGCAGTGACAGGGATGTGAAGGTGACAGGGACACGACCACAGGCGTTCTCTGACGGGTGACAGGGACACGACCACAGGCGTTCTCTGACGGGCGGGTGATGGTGCTGCACTGCCTGTCTACACGCACAGGTGGCTGGGGACCTGGGGCACAGAGCACGACGTGGCTTTCACAGAGGGTAGTTCTCCAGCTCTGGAGAACCCTGGAGAGATTCCCCTTCCATGGGCGGGCGGCTCGCGGCTCCTGCGCTCACAGTGCCCGCCAAGCCAGCACACTGGGCTGCACGCGCTGAGCAGGAGGTGAGCAGAACCCGGTGTGGGCTCCTTTATGATCTGCCTCTGATGGCACGTTTATATGTAAAACATGAAGTTACTCCATGCTAAGCACGGCCTTTTTCTAAGTGAGTTGCCTCGGGAATTCAGTTGTGCCTACACAAGGTGACCCTTTTGAGGCAGTGGAGTCGTGCCATCTGGTGCCAGCAAATGTGTCATCCATCTCTCCTCTCATTTTAACAAAAGCATGATCCTTCCCAGGGCTCTCCTCCCAGAGTATGTCACTGAGTGGAGCCTCATTGCTTCTGCCTGCTTGTGGTTCCAGGGTGCTCATGATGGTGACACGGCAGGTGAAGCCCTGTCACGTGGTGAAGGCCACATGTCTATCCAAGGGTCTTCAGTGGCTCCGGAGACATAGTTTCCAGTGCTTTCCTGTCTGTGCCCCTGGGGATATCCTGGGACTGGGGAGGTGACTGGGAAAAGAGTAGCAGTTTCAGAACAGACTCCAGAGCTGATTCTGACAGTTCCTGAACCCCACGCTACAGCTGTGGTGGTCACTGTGATCTGAAGACATCCGAAAGCCACCAGCAGCTGCCACTCAGATGGCGCCTGTTCACCCCTGTGCCCACCAGTGCTGGGCCACAGCAGTGGGAGAAAGCTCCTGGGCACGGGAACAAGTGTGAGGCCTGGCACATGGTGCATCTGCCCTGGAAGCCAGCGGCTCATCCCAGGGTCCCGCACACCCCGGCAGTCAGAGTTGCGTTTGTGTACAATTGGTTTTGCATTTTTCCTGTCAGTTTGCAGTACCCAGCCTTTCCTGCCTGTTTTTAAGCTCCGATGATCTGCCTGTAAAGGAAGCATTATTTTGAAGATATTGAGCAGCAATAGCCGAATTACAAAACTGCAGGCAAACTGATCATGAAAACTGTCTGCAGCCATGGCTGTCCCTGCAGCTGGCTACTGGGCACTCAGGCAGGGACAGGGATGCTAGCAGTGCCACAAGGTGAGCTGTGGCTCAGAACTGGCCCCCATGGGGAGGCTGTGGTGCCTTCCAGGACCACCTGCCTGGCACCCCACCTGGGACTGGATCTGGCCTTTGGGGAGGGCTCTGCTGGCCCTTTAGATCTGGAGAACCAGAAAACAGATGATTGAGATCCTTTCTAATTGGGCATCAGAGGGTTGTTGAGTGACGTCAGTCTTCTGTGACTTTCACAGTGCTGTTTTCTTTCAAGGTTAACTGTCTTACAACATGGTCAGTTGATTCTGTTTGTCTTGGAAGCAGTCAGTGAAACTGTGGGAAGTAGTTTTTAAACAACCAGCACACCCAGAGCGTAGGAAGGTCCTTCAGAGCCTGCGGGCAGCTGCACGGCGCAAGGCTCCTGAGCGCTGCCGCTCCTTCCAGAGAGTAAACCTTTCTGTTTTCCTTTGCAGATTCCCGACTGTGGCGGTTAGCATTGGATTTGCTGTTCGACAAGAGGTGCGGGTGTGGCCTGGGTCCCCAGGGCCTCTCCCTGGGCTCCCTCTGGCCATCCTTCCTTTCTGGCTTCAGCCTCCGTGCGCCTGGTTTGCTGTTTGCCCTGTGCCTTAATCATGACTGGCAAATCCAAGCCTGTGGGTTTCAAATCCGAGAAAATAAACAAGTCCAGACTGGCTTTGGGGTGTGCAGGGTGGGGCTCTGTGGCTGGCCCTTGTTCCCTGTGGAGGGCTGGCCTCATGTTACCCGGGGTCTCTTTGTGACACTGCTGTGGAAGCGGAAGTCCTAAGTGAACGGTCTAAGTGCATCTCCAGCTGACCCCTAGAGCGTGTGATCTCACAAACTAAAAGGAACACTTATTTTTGGAGAACATCCTCAATCCCAGTATTCTAATAATTCTTTCTTATCTTCCTCTGGTGATTAGCATGAGAACGTAGCTCTTCCATGGTTCCCATAGGCCTTCTGAACTACACAGTGTTGTGGGACCTGCATGGAAGGCGTGGGGCTGAGGTTTTAACCTTAGTAAGTAATTCAAGCAGCGGCACTGAGAAGAGCCTTAATTTCTATGTAATTGAAACAGATTTATTTAAATAGGACTGAGTGCTGTGTTTCCCAAAGCAGCCCTGCTTCAGAGCAGCATCTGTGCAGCTTCACCTCAGTCTCAGGCGGGGGAGCTGAGACAAGTACTTAAGTTGAAGTATTTAAAGTTAAGTACTAAAGTATCTCAAAGTACTTAAGCTGAAGATACGAATTGTAATACTGTAGTTTGTCTAGGGATGCAATGATTGACATCGTATCGTGGTGCCCAGCGTGGGCGGGAGGCTGAGCAGTGCTTCAGGGGTTGACTGATGCTCTGTGACTGTGCGAAGGGGCTGCTGGAACAGCTGGCTAGGTCCTCCGCCCTTGTGTGGGTCGGCTGGGGGCTGTCCTATGTTCCTAGACTGAATACGGGAGCTCCTGGCTTATAAAGTGGTGGGCTGGGGCTGGGACGTTCCTCTGCAGTCTGGGAGCCCTCCACAGGCCTCAGGGACCAGCCGAATTCTAGGACTGACCTGGTCATGAGGATTCCTTTAAAGCCAGGGTACTGGAAAGGGAAGGATGACGAAATGCTGCCAGACACCTGCAGGCTCTGAATAGCGTTGACTGACTGACACCCCCAACCCCCAGAAACAAACCCTTTCTCTGTAGCTTGCGGCGTCCGCTCCAGGGTGGCTGTGCTCAGCCCAGGGCCAGCCAAGGCTTTCCTAAGGCATTTGGCCGGGGTGTTTTTTCAAATTTTCCACAGAGGTGAAAACTTCACTAACTTGCCAAACAAGCACGCTGGCGCTTGTTAACCCTGAGCGGTGAAAAGTCGGTAGAGGAAAGGTCACAGAGGCATGCGGCCGTGGGCTCCCGTCCTTCTCCACGCTGACCTCTTCCTTTTGCTGCTTCATCCTGGGAGGCTGTGTCTGACGCGTTGTCCCCGGATGTGGGGCGGTGGGGCCGCTGCTCAGTGCACTGCCTGCTCACGGGTCAGTCCCCAGTCTGCAGCGCCACCTCTTCCTCGCCGGGGCTGTCCTTGGGCTTCTGAGATTCTGCTGGCTTTACAGATGCATTCTCTCCTCACCCATCAGCAGTTCTGAGGATTTCTTATGGGGTTTGGTTAGAGTCACAAGTAACCTTTTTTTCCAGCACCAAAAGGGGCCTTTCTAAAAAATTAAGCTTTTTCAATAACTTCTGGTTACTAATGCTTGTTTTGATGTTAATTTTTAAAGCTTTATTAGTCCAAATATATTTTAAAATGTAGTTATTTAGCAAAAGCAAGCTTGCTTTTATGTCCAGGTCTCATTTTAAATGCAGGCACTGCTTTTTCTCAGTTCCTTTTGGAAAGGTAATTTCTGTCACAGTGTCATGTGTTATCCTAACACCTAGGGCAGCCTTCATCTTTGAATAACGATGTTTTTTTTCCACACCAAATGAGTGAACCGGCTTTGTTTTCTGTCCTGCCTCTGCCGCCCACAGCTGGAATTCGGAGTGATTTACCACTGCACAGAGGAGCGGCTGTACACGGGCCGGCGGGGTCGGGGCGCCTTCTGCAACGGCCAGCGGCTCCGGGTCTCCGGGGAGACAGGTGGGCTTCACGAGGCTTGTCTCAGTTTATTTCTGAAAGAGAAGTGTGAAAGGAGAATGCCAAAGCCACCATGGTGTGGGACGGGGGTGGAGGTCCCTAGCTGATGGTGTCGTCTCTTTTTAGGGACATCATGTCCCTGATGAACTGGAAATGGAGCCAGTTCTGTATCTTAGTATTTTTGCTCACGTGGCCAGAGCTTTAAATAGCCTCATTCTGCTTTGCACTCACATCCCTCATCTTTCAGGCTAAAAGCACTCCAGTCGCAGTCAAGATTTGGTCATAGTGGGATTGGGTGAGCAGTCTTAGGCCAGGTGCAGTCAGAGCACGCTTGTTCCCCTCAGAGTGCCCTGGCATACCTTGGTGGTCCCGATTTTGCCCAGGCCCTGCTGCCCAGGTGCAGCCTGTGGCCCCTGAGTGTGCACAGCAGTAACTGGCTTCAGCTTCTGCGAGAAGAACCATCCTCAGGAATGAGTCATGTAAAGAGGCACCTTAGCCCCACTCTGCAGTTATGGCCTGCCCCGATTTCCTTAGCCCAGAATTTCAGGGTCATTCAGTGGCTCTGAGAGGGGGGCTCCCGTTCCCTGCATACTGCCTGTCCTGAATGGGCCAGTTTAGGTTTTCACTGATTCTTTTTGGCCTTTCTCCCACATGGATCAATCTGGTGAATTGTTTTTTTTTTTGAGATGGAGTCTCACCCTGTTGCCCAGGCTGGGGTGCAGTGGTGCCATCTCGGCTCACTGCAAGCTCTGCCTCCTGGGTTCATGCCATTCTCCTGCCTCAGCCTCCCGAGTAGCTGGACTACAGGCGCCCGCCACCTCGCCCGGCTAATTTTTTGTATTTTTAGTAGAGACAGAGTTTCACTGTGTTAGCCAGGATGGTTTTGATCTCCTGACCTCGTGATCTGCCTGCCTCAGCCTCCCAAAGTGCTGGGATTACAGGTGTGAGCCACCGCGCCCGGCCAATCTGGTGATATTTTACTGCATTGTGAGACAGGTACTGCAGGGAACAGAAGAGTGCCAGACAAATGAGAGAAGCCTCAGACTAGCAGCAGCTGCATGGGAGGTTTTACAAGCTCCATAATACCTGCATGTTTGGGTTTGAAAAGGCGGAAGTGCAGTGTTGCTTGTTTCTGCCTTGTATGTTTCTGGCGTGGACATCCCGCAGGGTCCCCCGTCTCATTCAGTTACACTCTTTCTTCTGCTCTCCCATCAGCCTCCTTGTGCCTCCCCTCTTGACCCATTTCCAGACTCTCTTAAAAATTCCTTTCCTGGCAGCCTTTCTTCATTGTCCGTATTTATTCCTACTTCTTTCCTCCTTGGCTGATGGCTGTGCACCCAGACGGCCTCTGAGGCAGTGAGAGGAACTATGGGCACGGCCCATCTCTGCTGCTGTGAGCCCGTGCAGCCAGGAACGTGGTGGGCCAGGAGGGATCAAGTGTCAGGAGAGGTCCTGCCACTGCGTGAGGGACAGGACGGGCAAGATTGTGCAAAGGAGAGGAGGTGGCTGCAGGAGAGCCCAGAGCAGGAGAAGGGAGAAGTCATGGGGGCCTCTGAGGGGAAGACAGCAGCTGGACTCCCCAGTTAGCTTCTGAACCCAGAGAGGTCTTGGAGTGGCCTCTGGCTCCGCCTCAACTTCCCTCTCCAGAAGTGTTTTGTTTGGCAGTGAAAAAAGTAGCTTTAATTACAGCTGTGTGTGCCAGGAGGTGCCCACTCCAGCCTCATTGTGTAACCGGTGGTGAGGAAGCATGCTATTAAGCATGCTCGGGTGAACTTTGCTCTATATTTCACTGGATTATAACACTGAACTCTTATTAACACGCTCTTGGCGTCCTGGCCGGCTGCCCGCCCGTGTAGCTTAGTCAGGCTGCAGCTCTGCGTCCTCCCGGCCTGCAGGCCGCTAGCTCAACCACCAACTCCACTAGGGCAAGGACTTCGTCTGGGGCCCCTTTGTGTGACCCCCAGTAGGCCTGGTAATTTCGTAGAATGAAGGAAACATGAAGTGCTCATGTTCTGAAGCTCATTTGTGACTTTGGACAAATTCCGATGGATAAAGCAGACAGCCTGCTTTATCCATCCGGTCTGAGGCTTCGCTCATTTGTCTGGCATTCTTCTGTTCCCTGCAGTACCTGTCTCACAGTGCAGTCAGATATTACCAGATTCATCCATATGGGAGAAAGGCCAAAAAGCATCAGTGAAAACCTAAACGGTCCCATTCAGGACAGGCGGTTCCACGTGTTTTCTTCCATGGTTGTTTTCTTTCCTGTGGGTAGATGGACTTCAGGAGATGAGAGCGCATGCTTTTCCGCAGCACGGCCTCTTGGCACCATGCAGACCTGATTTCAGATCCTGATATTGCCGCCTTTTTTTTTTTCTCCCCTAAGATGGAGTCTCGCTCTGTCACCCAGGCTGGAGTGCAGCGGCACAATCTTGACTCACTGCAACCTCCAGCTCCTGGGTTCAAGTGATTTATTCTGCCTCAGCCTCCCGAGTAACTGGGATTACAGGCGTGCACCACCACACCTGACTGATTTTGTATTTTTAGTAGAGATGGGGTTTCACCATGTTGGCCAGGCTGGTCTCGATCTCCTGAACTCAAGTGATCCACCTGCCTCGGCCTCCCAAAGTGCTGGGATTACAGGTGTGAGCCACCACGCCCGGCCCCCAAGTCGCGATTTCTTAAAGGTTAGTTGCAGTGTGAAATCTAGTGGATTTGTTGGTACTCAGTTACATTGAAATCCACTGGGCTATCTTGTACTTGGAATGGATCTTTTGTCCATGGTTGATTTTATAACATCATGTATTGGTCATTTAGGAAATGGTTTCACTGAGATTTTCAGCTCTTCTAAATACTGATATAGTTTTTAATAAAATACTAAAAATGTCATATTAATATCACCACTCCTCAGGAAAGCTCTTGAAGTGTTGGAACGTTGTCAGGCTCACAGTGTTAGATACGATTTTTCAGAAAAATAAAAAAATATATATATTTTTGAGACAGTCTTGCTCTGTTGCCCAGGCTGGAGTGCAGTGGCGCAATCTCGATTTACTGCAACCTCCACCTTCCAGGTTTAAGCAGTTCTCCTGCCTCAGTCTCCCGAGTAGCTAGGATTACAGGCGTGCGCCAGCACGCCCGGCTAGTTTTTGTACTTTTAGTAGAGACAGGGTTTCACCATGTTGGCCAGGCTGGTCTCCTGACCTCAGGTGATCCACACGCCTCAGCCTCCCAAAGTGCTGGGATTACAGGTGTGAGCCACCACACTCGGCCTTTACTCATTTATTTATTTTTTGAGACAGTTTTTTGCTCTTGTTGCTCAGGCTGGAGTGCAATGGTGTGATCTCAGCTCACTGCAACCTCCACCTCCTAGGTTTAAGTGATTCTCCTGCCTCAGCCTCCCAAGTAGCTGGAATTACAGGCATGCATCACCATGTATGGCTAATTTTGTATTTTTAGTAGAGACGGGGTTTCTCTATGTTGGTCAGGCTGGTCTTGAACTCCCGATCTCAGGTGATCCACCCACCTCAGCCTACCAAAATGCTGGGATTATAGGCATGAGCCACTGTGACTGGACTCTGTTTTTAAATTGTAGAAGAGTTTTCTTGAATTACAGTTTTTAATATATTTTTAAATATTTTTAATATTAATTTAATATTTAATATTTTAATAAGATGTAATTTGGAAATATCCAAATTGTGTTGCTTTGCTTTTTGTCTTCTGGGACTTGAATGTATGTTAGGCCTTCACTATCGTCCTCTTGCATTCTTTTTATCTTTTCTACCAATTATCTTTGAGATGGAGTCTCGCTCTGTCGCCCAAACTGGAGTGCAGTGGCCAGATCTCAGCTCACTGCAAGCGCCACCTTTCGGGTTCACGCCATTCTCCTGCCTCAGCCTCCCGAGTAGCTGGGACTATAGGCACCCGCCACCTCACCCAGCTAGTTTTTTGTATTTTTTTAGTAGAGACGGGGTTTCACCAGGTTAGCCAGGATGGTCTCGATCTCCTGACCTTGTGATCCGCCCGTCTCGGCCTCCCAAAGTGCTGGGATTACAGGCTTGAGCCACCGCGCCCGGCCTCCACCAATTATCTTATTTTAAAAAGTTTCTTCTTTTTCGCCTTCAGTTTCCTGCAAAGCGTCAGGTCTTGTGTTTATTCATTGTGTTCCTTTTAGTTAGTCTTCTTTTCTGAAATATTTCCTTTATGTGATTTTTCCTAAGTTCTGTGACCTGTGATTTGGATTATGCTCTTTTTTCCTGATATTCCTTATTACTCCTATTTTGTGGTTAGATTTTTTTTGGCAAAATTATTTTATTGGCTTATACATGTTGCTCTGCTCCTCACTCTTTTTTTCTTAGGCTAATTGTGTGTGGGATTCAGCCGTACTTGTTTTTAGTTCCCTACCGTTACTTGACATTGGATTCCTGGGCTTTGGGGGCTTGGAGGGCGGAGCTGGGGGCTCCAGACAGCATTTGTAGTTTCCTGGTTCTACAGCTCTCTCTTCATCGTTTTTGTGAAGCATTAAAATACTGGCCTTGTTAGGTGAGGCACGGTGGATCACGCCTGTAATCCCAGCACTTTGGGAGGCTGAGGTGAGTGGATCACAAGGTCAAGAGATTGAAACCATCCTGGCCAACATGGTGAAACCCCGTCTCTACTAAAAATACCAAAAATTAGCTGAGTGTGGTGGTGTGCGCCTGAAGTCCCAGGTGTTCGGGAAGCTGAGGCAGGAGGATCTCTTGAACCCCAGAGGCAGAGGCAGAGGTTGTAGTGAGCTGAGATTGCACCGCTGTACTCCAGCCTGGTGACAGAGCGGTATCTAAAAAAAAAAAAATTGGCCTCATCTTTAGATTTTTGGCTCTTTTTTTCCTCCTTTGTGGTTATCCCGTGAGGGGCTGCTGGGGTGGCCTGTGAGGTCCTCCCGTCCTACGCTGCTTCCCTCTTCTTCCCGCACAGGTTCTGGTGCCCCGCGTGCCTGTAGCTGCTTCAGGGTTGCCCCATCCGCTTGTGCTGGGAGTGTGGATAGACCTCATGGGTATGTTTTTTTTGGTAGACAATGTCTGTAGTTGGGTTTTTTGTTCTCCGAGTTGCTCTGTTTTTATCAGAGGGAATTTGGAGAGGTTTAAAATCCATGGGCCATTATATAGGTTTCCAATTCTGTCTTCAGGATTCGAAACAGTACATTTTCCATTACAATTACTTGGTTAAAAAATAATTTATTGAGATCAAAAACGACCTCAAATTAGCCATTGTAAGGCAAACAAGTCAGTGGCATTCAGCACCTTCCATTGCGCTCCAGAACGTCTCCCTCATCCACAGCGAACACTGCAGGCAGGAAGCAGCTTCTTCCAAGCACTTCCCCCGAGCCCCTGGCAGTATTGTTCCGTCTAGCACATGTATTTTTAAGTTAAATGGAATTAAATTTTATTTTCATAGGAGTAGCTCTTAATGGTCTGTACATCTGAAAGAATCAGGATGTATCTATAGATGTATGCACTGGTAGGCTGAGCGTGGTGGCTCACACCTGTCATCCCAGCACTTTGGGAAGCTGAGGCAGGAGGTTCACTTGAGACCAGAAGTTTGAGACCAGCCTGGGCCACGTAGCAAGACCCCTATCTGTACAAAAAATTTAAAAATTAGCTGGTTGTGGTGGTGCATGCCTGTAGTTCTAGCTACTCAGAGGGCTGACGTGGGAGTTCAAGGTAACATAAGTTCAAGGTAACAGAGGCTATGATTGCGCCACTGCACTCTAGCCTGGGAAACAGCAAGACCCTGTCTCCAAAAAAACCTCTAAAACAACACACTGATGAAAGTGTAGTCACAGAAGTTATATATCCAACAAAACCAGCTTGTGCCCACAGGCATGTTTTATAGGCTTTAAAGCACAGCTGCCTCTTACTCCGTGAGTACATATTTCTTTTTTTTTTTTGAGACAGGGTCTCACTGTGTCACCCAGGCTGGAGTGCAGTGGCACAATCTTGGCTCACTGCAACCTCTGCCTCCCAGGTTCAAGCAATTCTTGTGCTTTAGCCTTTCTAGTAGCTGGGATTACAAACGTGTGCCACCATGCCTGGCTAATTTTTTTTTTTTTTTTTTTTTTGTATTTTTAGTAGTGATGGGGTTTCCCTATGTTGGCCAGGCTGGTCTCGAACTCCTGGCCTCAAATGATCTACCCACTTTGGCCTCCCAAAGTGCTGGGATTACAGGCATGAGCCACTGCACCCAGCCTACACTCTGTTCTTGATTTCATTTGGGAAAACGTATGTTGGCAAGAATGAGAAGGAATTAATTTGGGGCGGCCAGAAGAGGAAGGTGCTAGATTCAGAGCAAGCTTTTCACAAACTGGAAAACTATGGAAGAAACCCCTGCCTTCACACAATCACCAGACAAGCTTGGGTGTAAGTCGGGGTCCCACCATGGAATGGCTGCATGGCCTGAGCAGCTCATGTTGCTTCTCCCTGCTTGGGTTTCTGATCGGTTGGACAGGGGCAGTGGCACGTAGGCTGGCAAGTGCTCACAGAGGCCTGTTGGGAAGAGTGAAGACCTGGTCACTGTCAACAAGTGAAAATGTGCTGTCTCCTGCACACAAATTAACTTCCCTTTGTGAAATGCCCCAGGGCACTTGGTTGGAAGATCCCTGCGCTTCCTACACCAGCCCTGGCATGGGAAGTACCTGCCTGTCTAGGCTGGCACCGGCGGACTTTCCTCCACCCACCCGCCCTGTGCTCGTCTCTGCCCTGAGGTGTGGGGACTGGGCGAGGCCTTTAAGAGTGGGTGCTTCTCTCCCAGGGCAAATGGACTGCCCAGCTTCCTAGTTCCTGGGGAGAAATCTTCACTGTCCTCCTTCATCTCTTCCCAGGGTCGTTCACCCTGGTGCCAGGAAGTGCCCTGTGTGTTAGGATTTCACTGTCTGGATTTTACCGCTCAGAGAAAATCACTCTGAGAGTGAACCTCCAGGGCGAGCCTGCCTGTGAGGGACTTGGAAATAGTACAGGACTCCTCATAGCCCAGTGGGGTTGAGGGGGCGTATGTAAAATTGATTCAGCTTTCCCAGAGGGCAATTTGGAAAATATCAAAACCTAAAATATGCACACCCTTTGATTCAGAAATCCCACTTGTGCTAATCTGTCTTGAAAAAAATCAGTATGACTATATAAACCTCTACAGAAAAGATGTTTATGAAGCATTGTTTATAATAAAAATGAAAAATGTTCATCTTCAGGGGAATGGTGACATAAATTGCAGTCGTTGCACTGGATGGAATAGAGTGCAGCTGTTAAGAGTAACATACTGATGGCAAAAGATGTATGAGACGTTTTTATATTGAAAGAGTGAGCAAACGAGTAAGCTGTAAGACCATTTTTAAAAAGTACTGTGCGAGACGGGTTGATCACCTGAGATCAGGAGTTTGAGACCAGCCTGACCAATACAGTGAAACCCTGCCTACTAAAAATACAAAAATTAGCTGGGTGTGGTGGTGTGCACCTGTAATCCCAGCTACTTGGGAGGCTGAGACAAGAGAATTGCTTGAACCCAGGACGCAGAGGTTGCAGTGAGCTGTGATCGCACCTTTGCACTCCAGGCTGAGTGACAGAGCAAGACTCCGTTTAAAAAAAAAAAAAAAAAGCACTGTATGCACGTGTATAAGACTTGAAGTTGTTAGATGAGTAAATTAGAAGTAGGGTGGGATTAGACAAGATGTCACTGCCACTTCACTTTCTTGTCCCCTACGGCCTCCTCTGGGACAATTCATTCTTCCTTGATTTTCCTGGCCAAAGTAACATGCAAGCCATCCCATTTTTTTCTTTTCTCCTTCCCTTCTTTCCTTTTCCTCCCTTCCTTCCTCCATCCCTGCCCTTCCTCCCTCTTTCTTTCTTTCACTTTGTTTTTTAGAGTAACGGTTTTAGGTTCACAGCAAAATTGAGCAGAAGGTGCAGAGACAGAGTTCTCACACACCTATCCCCACACACGTTCAGCCTCCCCATCCATCAGCATCGCCTACAGAATGGTGCGTTTGTTAAAATGAGACACATTATTAACACCCAAAGTTCACAGTTTTCAGTAGGCTTCACTGTTGGTGGTGTAATGTACCCACCATTACAGGATCATAGAGAATAGTTTCGCTGCCCTAAAAACCCTCCATGCTCCGTCTCTTCTTCCCTCCCCCGAGCCCCTGGCAACCACTGAGCTTTTTTTTTTGTTTTATTTTTGGTTTTTTGAGACGGAGTCTCGCTCTGTCGCCCGGGCTGGAGTGCAGTGTGGTGATCTCTGCTCACTGCAAGCCCCGCCTCCCGGGTTCATGCCATTCTCCTGCCTCAGCCTCCCGCTGGGACTACAGGCGCCCGCCACTGCGCCTGGCTAATTTTTTTTTGTATTTTTAGTAGAGACGGGGTTTCACCGTGTTAGCCAGGACGGTCTGGGATCTCCTGACCTCGTGATCCGCCCGCCTGGGCCTCCGAAAGTGCTGGGATTACAGGCTTGAGCCACCGCGCCCGGCCAACCACTCATCTTTTTGCTGTCTCCATAGTTTTGCCTTTTCCAGAATGTCATGGAGTTGGAATCATACGGTGTGTAGCTTTCCAAATTGGCTTCTTTCACCCAGCAATATGCATTTCAGGTTCATCTGTATCTTCTCATGCCTTGATAGCTCATTTCCTTTAAGTGCTGGATAGTATTCCATTGGATGTACCACAGTTTATTTATTCACCTACTAAAGGACATCTTGGTTGCTTCTAAGTGTTGGCAGTTATGAATAAACCTGCTGTCAACACTAGTGTGAAAGTTTGTATGTGAAAACAAGTTTTCAACTCCTTCAGTGCACACCAAGGGGCATGACTGCTGGACGGTATGGTAAGAGTACGTTTAGATTTGTAGGAAACTGCCAAGCTATCCTCCAAAGCAGATGCACCATTTTGCGTTTCCACCGGCCATGCATGAGAGTTCTGTTGCTTCACATCCTGGCCAGCACTTGCTGTAGTCAGTGTTTGTCCATTCTAACGTGTAGAGGTGTCTCGTTTTTGTTGTTGTTTTGAGATGGAGTCTCACTCTGTCACCCAGGCTAAAGTGCAGTGGCGTGATCTTGGCTCACTGCAACCTCTGTCTCCCAGGTTCCAGGGATTCTCCTGCCTCAGCCTCTTGAGTAGGCCTGCGCCACCACACCCGGCTAATTTTTGTATTTTTAATAGAGACGGGGTTTCACCATGTTGGCCAGGCTGGTCTCAAACTCCTGATCCTCCCGCCCCAGCCTCCCAGAGTGCTGGGATTAGAGGCGTAAGCCATGCTTCTGGCTTTGTCTGGTTGTTAATCTGCATTTCCCTGAGGACATATGATGTGGAGCGTCTTTTCATATGCTTATTTGCCATCTGCATCTCTTCTTGTGAGTCCAGTTTCTATTTTTTTAACAGACGTTCCCCAGATTACCATATTATTATATTTCAAAAGAGCATTTTTTTTTTCTTTCTTTTGAGATGGAGTTTTGCTCTTGTTGCCCAGGCTGGAGTGCAGTGGTGTGATCTCGGCTCACCGCAACCGCTGCCTCCTGGGTTCAAGCAATTCTCCTTCCTCAGCCTCCTGAGTAGCTTGGATTACAGGCATGCACCACCACGCCTGGCTAATTTTGCATTTTTAGTAGAGACGGGATTTCTCCATGTTCATCAGGCTGGTCTTTAACTCCCAGCCTCAGGTGATCTGCCCGCCTTAGCCTCCCAAAATGCTAGGATTACAGGTGTGCGCCACTGTGCCCAGCCAAAAGAGCATTTCTAACTAAAATATTTGTAATTCAGAATCAGTTTACCCCCAAAATCAGTATTGTATATAGTATTTAGATTCTTAAATTAGCCAACAAAATTCTGCCTCAAACATTTCTCCCATAAATTAAGATACTAGTAATTTAGTGAACCAAATCAAAACTGAGACTCAAAGCCTACCTTCTTGAGTGCTGGTGTTTGCGGGAAAGCACTCATTCATTCAGTAACTGTTTACAGAGGGCTCACTCAGCCTGGGGCTGCTGATGTCTTTTTCTTCAATAGAAGCCTTTGACCTCCACCACCCCCGGAAAAAATACCATCTGTTTGTGGCCAGGTGAGGGTGGGGTTTGGAGGGTAAGGAATGGAAGGGTTGCTGGAGCCTGTCTGTAGATCCTGTGTGGATTAGGAGCATCTGGAGTAGCCGGCGTTTGTCCCAGCGGTGGGTGGCAGCTGCAGGGCTCAGGTGGTGTCTGTGGAGGGCCTGCTGCCCAGTCCCAGGCCAGGAGTGCCTCATACACAGCTCAGATTCAGTGCCTGGCATGGCCGGCAGTGAATGACCTGGACCTCCTGAGGGCAGGCAGGATGCTTTGGTGTGGAGTCAAGTGCTTTAAGGTGTAAAATGAGAATTTCCATGGAAGGAAAGGGGCACTTGGACCTGCATCCTGGCTGAGAGATTTCCGGGTGAGCGGAGAGTTTGAAAGTGGTGACACAGAACTGGGTCCACTGAATGAAGTAATGTGATAGAAGCTGTTTCCCCCGACTTTGGGAGTGGCTTTGTTTTGTCATGGAGCACACCTGGTTTGCCAACGTCCTACTCGAGCAGTGAGGCCTGACAGGACATGACTGAAGTCTGGCTGTGTTTGGGTGTGTGGCACAAGGACAAACTGCTCTGATCCGCAGCAGTGAGTCAGGGTCAGGAGCAGAATCCCGGTCACGCCCTGCCCTGAGCCAGGCTTGCCGGCCCTGGCAGCCTCGCCTGCCGTTACACAAACAGCAGGCCACGAGTTCCAGGCGTCCGCACCCCGCCCGTCCAGAGGGCCCACTCCTGCAGCTTCCCTTTCCAAAGCCGCAGCATTTAAAAGTTGCTTTCTCCAAGAAAATGGTATTTCCATCTTTGTGATCAGAGCAGTTAAGCGATTACTGAGGCAGTTTCCCTCCAAACATGGAGTGTTCTCAGTTTGGAGTCATTTTGTTTTTCTTTTTGATTGAATGATGGTGATTTTTTTAAATTTTTTTTTTTTTTTAAGAAACAGGGGCCTTGCTCTGTCCCCCAGGCTGGAATGTGGTGGCACAGTCATGGCTCACAACAGCCTTGAACCCCTGGGCTCAACCAGTCCTCCCACCTCAGCCTCTTGAGTCGCTGCAGCTACAGGCCTGTGCCATCATGCCTGGCTACTCTGAATTTGTTTTTGTAGAGATGGAGTCTCACCATCTTGCCCAGGCTGGTCTGGAACTCATGGCCTCGGGGGATCCTTGTTCCCCAGCCTCCCAGAGTGCTAGCATTACAGGCATGATCCACTGTGCCCGACCCATCCTTAGTTTTCAACATAGCCATCAGAAAAGCAGTCAGCATGAACCAGTTGGAAGATGATCCTTACTAAGGCTCACACTGGAAGTCTGCACTCCTTAGTTAGAACCAAGACTTGCTTTTTCTGGTGACAGGAAATTCTTTTTATTGCAGATCTCTCGAAGGCCTTGGTTCTGACCGAAATCGGCCCCAAGCGTGACCCTGCGACCCTGAAACTATTCCTGAGTAACATGGAGCGGCTGCTGCACGCCAAGGCGCATGGGTAGGAGGTTCAGCTCGGGGAACACCCTGCAGCCAGAGGAGGAAGAACGGAACACGGGCGTGCTAAAACTCCCCTGGGATTGGAGGAGGAAGCCTGGCGTGGAAGGAGTGGGAGGGGCACACGAACACCAGACTCAGGGACGCCCTGTGGGGGCCCGCGGCAGTAGACGCTCCTATAGCCAGGTCTCTGGAGATGGTTGGGCACCTGTGTCCCTTCTGATCAGAATCCATGGAACTGGCCTCATGCTGCTCAACCAGTGAATGCTGCGAGTACTTAGAGTCCTTCCCAAGTGGGCCCGGTGTCAGGCAGGTTTATCAAAGCCAGGGCCTCCTCTGTCTCCTGCCTTCCCAGCGGGGCTGTGCTGTGACCCCTGTGAGGCCGCCGACACTTCATGTCACGTTCAGTAGAGGAGTCACGTCTCTGGTTGCTGCATCTCAGGTGCTCAGTAGCTCGGTCAGCTGGGAGCTGTCACCGCACAGAGCATTTGCTCCTGGCAGAGGCCTGTTGCTTGGTGGCTCCAGGCCCTACATTCGGCCTCCAGAGCTTTGGCGGAAGTGCTGTGCTTCATTTTTCACTAGGGAACATGCCCAGCCAGGGGACCTGGCTGAACTCAGCTTGCATAGCACAGAAAAGGCTCCACTCCCGCCTGCGTCTGTCCTCCCCTCCCTCTCTCCAGGGTCCGAGTGATCGGAAGCTCCACGCTGGCACTGTGCCACCTGGCCTCGGGAGCTGCGGATGCCTATTACCAGTTTGGTCTGCACTGCTGGGACCTGGCGGCTGCCACAGTCATCATCAGAGAAGCAGGCGGCATCGTGATCGACACTTCGGGTGAGCTCTCCTGTCCCTGCAATGCAGCGACAGCAACTAGACTGAGAGACACTGTGGGTGGGGCACTTCCTGGGGTCCCCACCAACTGTATTTCCCACCTTCCCCAGAGTTTCTGATTTTTTTGAGATGGAGTCTTGCTGTCACCCAGGATGGACTGCAGTGGTATGATCTCAGCTCACTGCAACCGTCCACCTCAGGGGTTCAAGCTATTCTCCTGCCTCAGCCTCCCGAGTAGCTGCGATTACAGGCGCGTGCCACCATGCCTGGCTAATTTTTGTATTTTTAGTACAGCGGGGTTTCACCATGTTGGCCAGGCTGGTCTCAAACTCCTGATTTTGTGGTCTTGACCTCCCAAAGTGCTGGGATTACGAGCGTGAGCCACCATGCCCGGCCACAGTTTCTGTTGTTGAGAGCGTGTGAGGGTGCCACGATGGCAGTGGCCTGCACCAGCCTGGCCTCCTTCCTGCCATTCCTTGCCACCATAGGATCAGGATTTCTTCACCAGATGGCAGCAGCACTGCTATTTCCCATTTACATGCCCCTGACAGGTTTTTTTTTTTTTTTTTTGAGACAGAGTCTCGCTCTGTTGCCCTGGCTTGAGTGCAGTGGCACCATCTTGACTCACTGCAACCTTTGCCTCCCGGGTTCAAGTGATTCTCCTGCCTCAGCCTCCCAAGTAGCTGGGATTACAGGCACACACCACCAGGCCTGGGTAATTTTTGTAGTTTTAGTACAGGTGGGGTTTCACCATGTTGGTCAGGCTGGTCTCGAACTCCTGACCTCAAGTGATCCACCCACCTTGGCCTCCCAAAGTGCTGGGATTACAGGCCTAAGCCACCGCACCCGGCCCAATGACAGTTTTCTAAGGGCTCTCACAAGAATCCAATGAGCTGAACAGAGCAGGTGGTGTGCTCCCCGAATTTCTGAGGTTAGTTGGCTTCTGCAAGGCCCCATAGCTTGGCGTTGGGTCAGCACCAGCAGAGCATGAGCGTCCGGTTGGGTTTTGGAGAATGATTCTGGAACATGGCTGTTCCTTCTGCTTTAGGGTCACTTGAGGCCCAGTGACTGAGCACCTGGGGGTATATGTGAGCCCCTAACTCTGTGCCGCCTGCTACATCCACATAGTTTCAGGCTGATCATGCATCTAATGTTCATTCAGGAGTAACAATCAGAAGCCAGGTGAATCCAACAGATCCCATTCTCACTGAGCTTTAGCAGTAACACTGGAGCTCGCTTGTATCTATTGGCATGGACGGTGGATCTTTTGTAATTTGAATTCTACTTGTTCCTATTTCTCCTTTGGAAAGGCTTGATGAACATATCAGCAAGGTATAAAAATGAAAATCTCTCAGCCATTGGCAGCAGGACTAGGCAGGCCCATTCCACTTTTTTCTTTTTAAGACAGAGTCTTACTCTATTGCCCAGGCTGGAGTGCAGTGGCACGGTCTTGGCTCACTGCAGCCTCTGCCTCCCGGGTTCAAGAGATTCTCCTGCCTCAGCCTCCTGAGTAGCTGGAACTACAGGCGCCCGCCACCACACCTGGCTAATTTTTTGTATTTTTATTAGATATGGGGTTTCACCGGGTTAGCCAGGATGCTCTTGATCTCCTGACCTCAGGTGATCCACCTGCCTCGGTCTCCCAAAGTGCTGGGATTACAGGCGCGAGCCACCATGCCCGGCCTCATTCCACAATTTGTTTTTTTTTTTTTGAGATGGAGTCTCGCTCTGTTGCCCCGGCTGGAGTGCAGTGGCACAGTCTCGGCTCACTGTAAGCTCCGTCTCCCGGGTTCCCGCCATTCTCCTGCCTCAGCCTCTTGAGTAGCTGGGACTACAGGCGCCGCCACCTCACCCGGCTATTTTTTTTGTATTTTTAGTAGAGACGGGGTTTCACCTTGTTAGCCAGGATGGTCTCGATCTCCTGACCTCGTCATCTGCCCGTCTTGGCCTCCCGAAGTGCTGGGATTACAGGTGTGAGCCACCGCGCCCGGCCTTTTTTTTTTTTTTGACACAGAGTTTCACTCTTGTCGCCCAGGCTGGAGCGCAATGGCATGATCTCGGCTCACTGCAACCTCCACCTTCTGGGTTCAAGTGATTCTCCTGCCTCAGCCTCCCGAATAGCTAAGACTACAGGCGCGCACCACCACACCCAGCTAATTTTGTATTTTTAGTAGAGATGAGATGGGGTTTCGCCATGTTAGGCTGGTCTCAAACTCCTGACCTCAGGTGATCCACCCACCTTGGCCTCCCAAAGTGCTGGGATTACAGGTGTGAGCCTCCGTGCCCGGCCTCCATTCCACATTTTAAAGCCCCCATCACTCAGATTTTACCACTAGAGCACCTGAAGGCTCATGTATGTGCAAGCTGGAGATACACTGTGTGTATCTCCAGCCCATGCAGCCAGACCTGTTTCATATCCCTTAGGAAGATGCAGGGCTTTATCGTCTTACCTCAGCTTCTTAGAGTATGGGTCCCACAGCAGCGGTGCACCCCCAGGAGCTTGTGCGCAGGTAGCCTCAGCCCCACCCAGACCTGTTGAGGCAGAGCCTTGGTTTCACGAGCCCCTGGCTGACCCCTGTGCATGGTCAGGTTTGAGAAGGGCAGCTCCCCTGTTCGGGTCTAGCCCATCACTTGCCTTTCTTAGGACTTTTATGTTCTCCATCTTAAGGCAGCGGCAGCTTCAGAGCTGCGCTCTGTTCCGTACAGCCCTGGACTGTATTCACCCTGGGGTGGGGCGGGAGAGGCTCCATCCCTCTATTCTTTGCCGGATTCACTCCTAGACCCCGTTTAATACGAGTGTTGGGGCTTGGGCACAGTTCCATGTGCCATTTCCTGTGCTGTGTGCATGTGGGGTAAGTTATCATACAATGTTGTTCAACCCTCTCTGGTAACCTGGATGCCTGGCTCTGTCTGTCTGTCCCCAGGTGGACCCCTCGACCTCATGGCTTGCAGAGTGGTTGCTGCCAGCACCCGGGAGATGGCGATGCTCATAGCTCAGGCCTTACAGACGATTAACTATGGGCGGGATGATGAGAAGTGACCGTGGCTGAGGCAAAGCTGCTCTCGAGGCCTCCCTGGGCTGCTGGGGGCTCCTGGGGAGGTGGCCCTCGTGGCCCACGCTCCCTGCCAGTGGCTCACACTGTGCCCCTGGCTACCCCAGAGGGAGGTGCCACGCTACAGGGAGTGGCTGGCCTTTTAAATCCGCGTCTCTCTCACCGGGATTTGGTGTTTAGCTGTTTCTCTCTTTAATCTCACGTAGCCTTTTTCAGGTTAGTACGTGTTCCTCTGTCAGGGCCAAAACCCACATCTCCTGTGAAATACGTATTGATAATCCAATCTTGATTTTTTTCCCCCCAGAATATAAATCTCAGGTAATAAGGCTTTAGAACTGCTGATAAAGCGGACTGTTCTCAGGCCCCCCCAGGGTACTTCAGAATGCAATAAATCCAAGTAATGGCCCTGTGTGATCTGTTTCCTCTATAAGCGCGTCGCCTGATTCCCAAACCACTCTGGCTCTCATCCACTGCTGTGGATCTGTGCTCTCAGGAAGCTTTGCGAGTGAAACCCAAAGTCCAGTGTGTGCCGACTGCTGCCTCTGATGAACACCCTGAAGGCGACCCCAGTAATATCATGTGAGTGTTCAGAACCCAAGATGTGGGACAGATAGAAGGAAACGAATCTCTGAAAGCTGCTGTTTCTGTGATCAGCTTTTTTGTTTCTGAGTCGGGGTCTTGCTCTATCTCCCAGCCTGGAGTGCAGTGGTGTGATTGCAGCTCACTGTAGTCTTGACCTCAGGACTCAAGCGATCCCCCTGCCTTAGCCTTCTGAGTTGGGACCACAGGCATGCACTACCATGCCAGGCTAATTTTTAAAAAGTTTTCAGTAGAGATGGGGTCTCACTGTGTTGCCCAGGCTGGTCTCAAGCTCCTGGGCTCAAGTGATCCTCTCACCTCAGCCTTCCAAATTGCTGGGACTGAGTCACCACACCCGGCCAATCTGTGATCAAAGAAGGTCTTCTTTGTTTCTCTTTAGGAGGCAGAACTGTATGTCAGAGTAATTCTAATGAGGCTATTAACTGGCTGGCCAGGTATCTTTCCTGAAGTTTAGGAATTGAGAAAGTCTTGGCCAGGTGCAGTGGCTCACATCCGTAATTCCAGCACTTTGGGGGGGCCGAGGCGGGTGGATCACTTGAGGCCAAGAGTTTGAGACCAGCCTGGACAACATAATGAAACCCTATCTCTACTAAAAATACAAAAATTATCTGGGTGTGGTGGTGCATGCCTGTAATTCCAGCTACTTGGGAGGCTGAGGCCTGAGAATCATTTGAACCCAGGAGGCAGCGGTTGCAGTGAGCAAAGATCGTACCACCGTACTCCAGCCTGGGTGACAGGAGACTCTCAAAAAAAAAAAAAAAAAAAAAAGATTACCTGAATTTTAACCTCGGAGAATAGGGAGGCACCCCAGGTGGGGACCTGTGGGCTCGCCTCATTCATCCCTGGACGAACCTCCCAGAACCTCACCTCTGTGGCCCTCAGAGTCGGCTCAACCGCTCGCCATGCCGTTGGGCCTCTTACAAAACGATGCTCACCTATCGCTGGGGATTACGTTCATTCTGAATCCCACTCATCGGCTTCAGGATACTTGCCCTCATTTTTTTCCCCTTCATTTCAACAGTTTTCACTGAGTGTCTTGTGGACACGAGTCATCACATGTTTTGGTGCCTTTATGATCCAGTCCCAGATAAGAAGTAACACATTTGTCCTAGTGCGTCACTGTCGTCACTCAGACAGACCAGGAGTCAGGACGGAGATTCACGTTCAGGCAGCTGTGTGGCCCTGAGAGGGCCACGTCACCTCCGTTGGTGTTGGGCGAAGTCTGTCCTGGGGGCCTGGCTGCCTCCCTCACAGGGTTGGGAGGATGTCCCAGGACAACGCCTGGGGAGTACCACGAAACCAGGGACGGAGGCAGTCTCCGCTGGCGTGGAGATTTATTTTGCCAAGGCTGGGGATGCGCCTGGGAGAACACCACAAGCCACGGTAGGATCTGTGGTCTGCACTTTTTTCCAAAAACGATTTTGGGCCCTTCAATATGTAAAGAGGAAAGAAACAGAAGAGGGTGGGTCACATCCTTGACTAGAGCTCAGTAATCCACATACTGAGCGCGAGGAGGGAGAGGAACAGTGGGTTACATGGGGGAGACAGTATTTTTCCTCGCCTCTCATCCCTCACCAGGAAGATAAGCTGTTAATTTACATTATCTGGGTGACAGAGGCCACCTGGGGAGACCCTGCCTTCTGTCTCTGGCTGTTTTGTTGAGGAACAAAAGGCAGGCCAGTGTTCTGTGTGACTCAGCTTCCAAGCTTGCCTGTTCCCCTAGGCATAGTGAGTCCGCGGTCTCCAGATTTTCCTTTCCGTACACAGCCACTGTGGAAAGCCGGGTTGGTTTTCTGTTGTTTTTGTTTTTTACAGTTAAACATATTATTAAAGCATGAAAATATCATGATGTCTCCAATAACCAAATGTTATTGGAGAAAACTAGAAATATTTAGATTACACCACAGCTTAGACAGACTTTGCCTGATTGATGAAGCCACTTACAATTAGTTCTATCATCCATACCCAAGACTTCAGGGCTAGAAACATACATCCCATAGCTTTTCTAGTAGGAACCACATTCATCATTGCTTTTTTCCATGGAGGCAATGTATAAATAGAGCAGCTTTTTGAAAACATAAGCAGAGGCCCAAATCAGTGGCCTAAAACTTGAGTGATCTGGGGAGGCACCAGGCCATCTGAACCAGCGCTTTGTGTCCCCATCAGATGGTGGGACGTGCGGGGGCTATGCATGTCAGCACAGGGGGCCCCTCAGCAGCGGGGTAAACTTTAGGTACTGGCCTAGCCTCTCTGTGCCCCTCTGTAAAATGAAATAAACTGCACTCCTGCCAGGCCTGTGTGGATCAAATGAAATAGCATATGCACGTGACCGCATCAAACAGACAAGAAGATCAGAAAGACTGCAGAAGCCAGGACAGAGGACCCAGAGTCAAGGGCTTCTCACCCCAACTGCTTCCTGCCTCTTTCTCTGCCCTGGACTTCCCAGTGTCAGCCCCACAAATTGTGTAGTAAGAGTCAAGTGATGTCCAAATCCTGGGCTGTTCTTTACATGCTCAGGCCCTGAACCTTCACTTAACGATGCCACTTCTGCAAGGATGCTCCCCAGCCAGCCAGGCACTGCAGCTGATGTTCCCACAATATGGTTTGCTACGTGGATCAGGATTAAGAGAAATGTTGAGATTTGACAGAAAAATTTTAAGTATGAGACACGAAAAAATAAAGGGGGGAAGAAAGCTCAGTGACACAGACCCTGATTTCAATCTTCCTGGATGTTCCAACTCCTTAGTGCAGGAAAATCTGAGACCTGAGATTACCCAGGATGAAAGCCACAGCATCTGAGCTAGGAAACCAGCCAGTCCGAACCACGCTGCTTAATTTTTAACAACCAATTGCTCACATTCCTATTTAAAAATCAAATTGAAAGCTCAAACTCCAAGTTGGCCTACTGTTGTTTTTCATTTCACATAAATGATAGAAAACGAAGAAGCCAGTTGAGACAATATCTCCTGTTAGGAATATTAACACCAAAAACATTCAGAGTAAATTAATTCCTCTGAGTTTGTTTACTCACCTGAAAAACGAGGGTAAGACAATGACTGTCAGGGCTACACGTAATAATATGGTGAAGCCACCTGAACGTGTGTGACAGGGTAACAGTGACTGCTGTAGGACTCACTATACTGTTTTCCACTAAAATTCTATAATGAGAATTAGAACAAGTTAATCAAAATAACTTCTGATTGACCTCAAATGCTTTAAGATATAAGTAGATTGTCTAATCCCTAGCATAGCTGGTGGTTCTCCTCTCCCTCGTGGTCCATAGGCCCCCAAAGGCTCTGGCCCCTTTATGATGTGGTGAAGGAATGTAGGTCAGGTGTCTCACTTCTGGGATGAGCAGCACACTGATGGTACAGGACCATCTTGAGTTCCTTTCTCTTATCACTGGGATCTGTGGTCCCTTGTTCTGCCCTGAGAGCAGCAGACATGGGGCAGAGCTGACCTGTGGCGGACACGTGGCATGAATGGAAATGAGCCTTTGTCATATTAAACCAGAGATCTGAGGGTTATTACTGCAGCATAACACAGTCCCATCCTGACCGATCAACTTTTTTTTTTTTTTGAGACGGAGTCTGGCTCTGTCTCCCAGGCTGGAGTGCAGTGGCCGGATCTCAGCTCACTGCAAGCTCCGCCTCCCGGGTTTACACTATTCTCCTGCCTCAGCCTCCGGAGTAGCTGGGACTACAGGCGCCCGCCACCTCGCCCGGCTAGTTTTTTGTATTTTTAGTAGAGACGGGGTTTCACCGTGTTAGCCAGGATGGTCTCGATCTCCTGACCTCGTGATCCGCCCGTCTGGCCTTCCAAAGTGCTGGGATTACAGACTTGAGCCACTGCGCCGGGCCCTCCGATCAACTTTTTATGAAGTCATACCTTCCCTATAATGAGACCATTGTATCTATAGTGGTGATTGTTCCATTAAGTTTATCAATATAAAGCCTACTGAATTATGAACTTATCAGTATGACTACTAAATCGTGGCCTAAAATCCATGAAATATGAAAAGACACGGGAACCAACTGAATAGTAATAAAGATACTTCAATCCAAATCAAGTAGGGTAAGATAGTGCCTTCAACCTGATTGTAGGTGCAGAATTCTTTCTATCCAAATCCCACTACAAAATGTTAAAGTAGGTTACATAAAACCATAAAAATAAACCCAAGGATGAAGACTTTAAAATGCCATGGTCCACTGCTTTGTGAAACTGAACTCTAAGCTGAAAGGCACAGTACTGGTGTGCCCCACTGACATGGTACAAAAACGAAAGTAAAAAAGAAGGCCAACCATGCTCACCTGAGTATGCACAGAATCTCCTGCAAGAACTTAGCACTCACAGCACACATCTCAGTCTTTGCACTCCAGCTGTGCCGTGGTCCCAACAGCATTTTGGCCCTCCCAAGAAGGTAAATTTGTTCTTCTTATTTGGCTAAATTAAATGATTTACCCTGGGTTAAGTAGAGAAATAAGTATTTCATATTGATAAAGTCAACTTTAGTGGTAATACTTTCTAGTTATGTTTAGGAATAAATTTTATGATCGTTATGATAATCTGTGCAGGTTTACATTTAAGGTTCTTAAAACATTTAACAAAATCTTACATATTCCCCTTTTGATTTTCAATGTTTAATTGTGATTGAGAATTTTTCACAAACAGTATTTGCAAATCTGAAAGCTCAAATAACCATATGTGTAATGTTGGATTTACTAGCTTTATAAGGATTACTTAAGTACTTGGAAAAATTTTTTAAAGTTTTAAGGCTGTTTAAATTAGGCCCCTTGAAAAATTTAAGAGAGTCAGATATTAAAAAACCTGTAAAGGTAGTGTAACTCTATGGGAGCTAATGAGCCAAGTTTGTGAAGTGGAGGTAATTATCTGACAGCATTTTATTCAGGGTCCTTGAGTAGTAATTAAAAGCCATGTAAGTTGTTTCTGTGCACAAAACCTCGTTAGAATAAAAACAATCGAGCGGAAAGTGTTTTCCTTTTTCAAAATTGGTGTTTGCCTCAGTCCTTTTTACTTGCAAGATGTTTTTAATGTCCTTAAATTTAACTCATCACATTAAAGTCATTATTGACCCTTTCTTGATGAGTCGAATGAAAGCAATGCGGGGGGTGACAGCGGAAGGTGGACTGTGCTTGTCCTTCCTGGCTATCTCCTCTTGCTGCTACACACACAATAGTGACCACAAACCACATTCAAGACACTCCAAGGTGTCCTGGAAGAAATACACAATCACACGATGTCCGACAGCCACTCCTTCTGCATTCTTTCTTACTCCAACTTCTCCTGAATCCAGGTATCAAATTATATTATTAATTTCCATTCCATGAAAGACAGGGATAATATTACATAGCTACCATCCAATAAGTGTCTGATTGTAAGTAAATCTGCCAGTAATTGAAGTGCTAATTATGTAAACAATTTGACATCAGTTCTCTTAGCCTCCTAATCATACATGGTTTTATCTCACTTAACCCAATCAAAGAATGACTCTCTTGGAAGATGTGTTAGTCTTCTAACTCACCAAACAGCAGTATATCATAGTATTACAATAACCGAATGACTGGCATTTTACCTTCCCAAAGGTACCTTACTCCCAAAGAGCAGAAAAGACAACTGCAGATAACAAAATACTGTCCTTGTAAAATAATGCTGAAGTCATATCATTAAGAGAATGTGTCCCTGGAAAAAAGAAATGTAACAAGCTAAACAAAATAAATAATACAAATAATAATCATATTTACATAGTTTCAGGTTTTATTTTCATAATTATCTTCCTATAGAAGCAATACTCTGCATTTCCATAACAACACATTTAATATTCTACTCATCAGAGTTGGAAAAAATAGGAATAAAGCAGATTCCATACACGAATACCATACTCTGCATATGTACAAATAAATTCAATATATTAAATCTATTTTGTAGGTGGACTTCACTTACAATGTAACAGAATGTTGAATATTAGATTCTGAGCGTATTCATGCAGACTTCCGCTTTGGTGAAAGTGATGACAGTGGAGTTCTGGAAGACAATTCTTGTAAACACCAAGTATTACACTTTGGACTATGCTCTCAAGATAGAAACTTATGTGAGTGGAAAAAGAAAATGTATAAATGTGAACCAAATACTCTTTACCACATAGAATAACCCTGACAACAAAGAATATCCCCAAGTCCTGGTTATTCAGTCCTCACCGTGGGCAGGAAGGGTGAAGGAGGCTGCCTTTGGACACAGCCTTCTGTGTGGTTTAAAGCCCAGCTGCGCTGCTGCTACAGAATGCACTTCATCATCACCTTTTTTAAAAAAAGTTTTCAGTACATGAGACAACTTCTTCTCCCCAAGACTTTAAGGGTAATGTGATCTATAAATAAATAGTCTACAATATCTTTAAAGTACTGCCAAATCTGTTTAAACAGATTACTAATTAGCTCAAATGAGCATTAATGTAAGACTCCAGAAGTTTCTGATTGGATCTAAAGGATACAAGCTGCAATGACGGGATCTTTGAAACACTGCAATGTCCTTAAATGCAAATGTCTACACGTCGCTTGTTCATAGTTAATCCCAATATTATTAATAAAAATGAGCTGCTACCTGAAGAACTATGCCAATAAATTAAGGAAGAAAAACATCGAATTTATTAGCGTTTTGTATCACATCTAAAATAAAGACCATATACCAACATTCACACACCCAAGACCACCTCCCAAAGGAGGATGTTATTCTGTCTAAGCTCTCCCACAGAACTAACTGTGAGTAAAATCACTTCTGATACTCCACCGCAGTGTTTTCAGAAAGTCTAGCAAAATCAAGCATTCTATACGTAAACAAGTTATGACTCTAAAAGAGACAGAGACGGCATGAATAAGCAGGAAATTTCTTTGGCAGCGTGTACTTGCAGAATGCACACTACTGGTGTTTGCAGCCTCTTTCCAATTAACAGATTATGAGATGGGTCTAAGCCACACGGGGTGATAAAGGAATGTTTCAAAAACAGCATTTTAGGAAATAACTACAAAGGATCAATATATTAGCAGTGTGGTGTTTTAAACATGTCTTTCTAAAACGATTCTTCCCTTTCAGCTAAGTTTTCATAGTATATAGCATTTTTTTTCTTTTTTTTTTTTTTTTGAGACAGAGTCTCACTCTGTCGCTCAGCCTGCAGTGCAGTGAGTGGCACGATCACAGCTCACTGCAAGCTCTGCCTCCCGGGTTTACGCCATTCTCCTGCCTCAGCCTCCCAAGTAGCTGGGACAACAGGCGCCCGCCACCATGCCCGGCTAATTCTTTTTGTATTTTTAGTAGAGACTAGGGGTTTCACCATGTTAGCCAGGATGGTCTCGATTTCCTGACCTCGTGATCTGCCTGCCTCGGCCTCCCAAAGTGCTGGGATTACAGGCGTGAGCCACCGCACCCGGTCCATATAGCATTTTCCATGTCAAGTTAAGACGGAGTTACAATAAAACAAGCCAAATTATTTTGGAGGGAAGAAATATATCTGTATTAGATTGATGGAAACATGACCTCATTCTTACAATGTTAGAAAGATATTCGTAGGCTGGGTGAGGGGGCTTATGTGTACAATCCCAGCACTTTGGGAGGCCAAGACAGGCAGATGGCTTGAGCTTAGGAGTTTGAGAACAGCCTGTGCAACATAGAACAACCCCATCTCTACAAAAAATAGCAAAAAAAAAAAAAAAAAAAAATTAGCCTGGCACAGTGGCACACGCCTGTAGTCCCAGATACTTGGCACTGAGGTGGCAGAATCACCTGACTCCAGGAGAGGCTGCAGGGAGCTGTGATCGCACCACTGCACTCCCGCCTGGGCAACAGAGTGAGACCCTTAAAAAAACAACAAAAACCCCCGAAGGTATTCATTACCCATGAGCTCCTACTTGGTCAAGAACCAAGTAGATTTGAAGACAGTCACTGTATGTACTTTTTAGATAGAAGAAATACCCACACTTCAGAGACGACTGAAGATCTTTATAGAATCACTTTAATACGCTACCTTCAAAATTTTTCAAACTCATAATAAGAGCTTCAATGCATCTTTTATTGGGCTAAATAATATTGTAAGGCTCAAAATAACTTCCTGTCTCCATCTCATCTCTGAAAAGACTTGATAATTTAAATGTATCTAACATCATGGGGGTAAATTTCCTTTTCAAAACAAAACAAATTTTAAAATAAATTTTTATCAGTAAACATCACTTTTAGCAGCAATTATTAAGTAAAATGTAAAAAACAATTCACTAACAGTATCTTACAAGCGTCTAAGAGAGAAGAATACCTATGCTTATTACCCCTTTTGTTTAGAACATAATTTATGTATAATTTGGCTTGCAAATTTTTTCATCAACTGTATTAAAACATAGACAGTCCATTTTCTGTAAATTCCTGCTGGTGTCTTAGAAAAGCTCTTATGGAAAGAAAAAGATATGCTTCACAGGTAATGGATAGAATGAGTGATTTGGGGAGATGGTAACTAAAGATCCTAAGTCTTTATTAGGATCCAAAATGACTGTAATGAAGTACGCGTATCTCTAATCTATTCCCGAGTCCTTGAAATGGCATGTCAGGATTTTACCTTTGTTTCCCTTTTCTTTTCAGCAAAATACTAGCATAGTCCTCCTGAGTATTCGTCTTCCTCTTCATCAGCAGCTGTGGCAGTGACACCATCAGGCTTGGCCTGTGGTGTCGCGGGTGATTTCTTCTTGATTCCCCCTCCTGGAACCACCAAACTCAGGCCCAGCTTAGCATACTGTCAACAACAGACCATGTTCTTAAAAGCTGGATAACTAGAATCCTGACACGTTTTACTCAGCTCTAAAAAGACACAGCCTGGCTCTCCACCCTCATGAACACCAATTCTACCATTCAGATGGAAAAACAGAACCCAATACTGCTGTTCTCCAGATGCCTCATGACCACGGTGGGACAGGTACACAACTAGTAAAAGTATCAATTATAATTTTTTAATTAAAAATTTAACAATGTATATATTTTCAAAACCCATGTAATAAGTTATTCAGAAAAAAATTTTTCTACATATATCATTATAATAAACAACTGAAGGCCTTAAGTTGATCTGATGCTATGATGATACTCTAAAGGCCTAAGGCCAAACAGGTACTTACAAATCCACTGAAAAAATAGAACAAATAGAAACTTATAGTCCTGGTTCACTTTACGTGCAAGGCATCACGTGAGGATGTTTCTCACACACTGACTAATGTATTCCTCACAACAGTCCAGCAAGACAGGTACGAGGGGCTTCATTTTTACAAATGAATTAACTGAGGTTTAGAGATAATTAGTGACCTGCAACACGTAGCTAGTCATCACGGATTCCCACAAGTCTACTGAATTACAAAGGCCACTACAGAATGGGCCTCTTTCAGACAGTCCGTCTAAAAGAAACGAGTAAAAGCAACCTATGCAGGACAACAGATAGAGGAAAAGTTGAGAAATAAGCCTGAATTTTAAAATATGTATGTGGTCAACAGTTAGACGGGTGAGTAAATGGCTATAAACTACACAACTACCATCTATTTTATCTAAATCTATGGTGAATTTCAAAGCAAGTGGTCAGTTTCCTTAAGAGTAGTAGTTTGAGAAGAAAAAAAGAAGTCAGAAAAAATCTCTTAAGTACACGGGTCAAAATCTCACCAGAAACTTTTCTTTCAAGAGAAAAGACGAAAGCTGTGCAAACGGGTCCACTTACGTCATTGTCCATGTACTTGAAAAGCGGTGAGCTGCAGACATCTGACACTTGATCTTGGTCTTGCTGGTCATAACCTTCAAGAAGCTGTTCCAGTGCAGCACAGTCCTCGCTGCCGTTGAACCCGGGGATGCTGCAGTGAGCACAAATCACACGTCTTCACCTTCTCCTTAAAAGAACCCAACTCAGGCAGGGACGATCCTGCCCCTGGCATGTGACAACGTCTGGAGACACTTTGGTGCTTAAAAGTGTGGGAATGCGCCGGGCGCGGTGGCTCAAGCCCTGTAATCCCAGCACTTTGGGAGGCCGAGACGGGCGGATCATGAGGTCAGGAGATCGAGACCATCCTGGCTAACACAGTGAAACCCCGTCTCTGCTAAAAATACAAAAAACTAGCCGGGCGAGGTGGCGGGCGCCTGTAGTCCCAGCTACTCGGGAGGCTGAGCCAGGAGAATGGCGGGAACCCAGGAGGCGGAGCTTGCAGTGAGCTGAGATCCGGCCACTGCACTCCAGCCTGGGCGACAGAGCGAGACTCCGTCTCAAAAAAAAAAAAAAAGTGTGGGAATGCTAGTGGCATCCACAGGGCAGAGACCGGGGATCCCACTAACCAGCCTGCAGTGCACAGGACAGGCCCGACCACAAAGAATTATCCAGCCCAAACGTTAACAGTGTTGAGATTAAGACTGCTCATGTTCAACACTGAGAAAATCCCTCATTCTGATTTCTGTAACATACAAGCTGAGAATTTTTTCCCTCTTTTTCTTATTCTTTTTTTCTTAGAAGGCAAATAAAACAAAATGACTAAAATGACTAAAGTCATTCACTTCCATGGAGGTCCCCAAGAGAAAATACAGGAAAGGAAAAAACAAAAAAAACAAAACAACCACCAAAAAAACCGTGTAAAATGGCCACTGTAAAAGATGAAATGGTAGACGAGCACTCCTACGATTCAGAAGTAACAGTCTCATGGCCGGGAACCTCTGTCCCAGCAGCAATCTCAGTTGTAGAAACAGAAGTGCTAACACTGCACGTCAAGAGGCAATGCCCAGACAACATCTTACCTATAGCTCTCCCGGACACATCTTTCTGCAGCTACATAGTCATTTCTGTGGAGATGAACTAAGACTTGAGCAATTGTTTTCTAAAACAAAAGAGAGGATCATGGTCAAATTCATATCTGTTTAATAAAGTCAATATCCTGGCAGTATTAAAAACACCTGGAGTTTCACTGTCAGAGTCTGTGTTTGTATAAATACAGATTTATAAATGCTGTAGTAACTTCTACGGGACACCTGAGGGGAAATCTCCTAGAACAGTACTTTCCCAACGCTCAGGTCCTGCGATTTGGCCGCTTGGGGCAAGTCTGGGATTCACCCATTTCTAACAGGTTCCAGGGGTGCTCTTAGTACTGGTCCGGGGACCACACTTTGACACAAGCCTTAGACCACAACCACGTTTTCAAGAGAATCTGTTTCAAATATCTACACAGATTCAAGCTTGAAAAGTGAATAAAAAAGAAGAGGTGGGCGACCATAATTCCACAATGACACTTAGAATCTTTAAAAAGAAACTAGGACAAAGATATTATGAGTGAAAACTTCAGATAACAGAAACAATGATAGTATTAAGTCAACGATAAAGGCAGTAATAAGATCAAGGATATGACTGATCAATTATTGGCAAAATAAGTCTTTATGAAGTATTTTTCCATCTTTTTGATCTGTATTGCTTAGGTAACTTTTACTGATTTATCTTCAAGTTCACAGTCTTCCTTCTGTCATCTCTGAGATTAAGCTTATCCAGTATTTTATTTCAATCATGTATTTTCCAGTCCTAAAATTCCCATTTAGTTCATTTTTTTAGTTTCTATAAAAACAATTTTTCCTATAAAAAACAACAGGTCTTCTTTTCTATTCATTTCAACTGTCTTTATCTTTACCTCATGAAGCAACTATAAGTCTTTATGTGATAACGCCAAAAACCCTGGTCACTGCCGGGTTGCCATCAGTTGTCTTTTCTCCTGAAAACTGGTCGTATTTCCAGGTTCTTGCATGTTAATTCTGGATTGTCCTGTGAATGTGACGCTGCACAGCCTCCGCTTAATTTTCAGGAGAGTACGGATGTTTGCAGCAGGTAATCACCCCAGTTAGGTTCAGACGACACGTGGTGCCTTGCTTTTGGTGGATGGAAGTTCTACACTTAGTTCAAATCCTTTGCTATGTGGCTTTGGGCCTGTTCCATGCATAAGCCCTTCAGAGGGCAGTGCGACACTTCGACGGTGATGATACCTCAGCTCTCCAAGCTCTGCACTGCACTGCTACTTTGGTGCCTGTCTCAGCACAGCTGAAGAGTAAACCCAAGACTTGTGTGGGCCACATCCACACTCAGGGGACTCCGTTTCCAGCTCTCTCCTTTCTGGAATTTTCTCCTTTCTCTCTAGCTCATTTTGCTAGTTCCTCTGGCAAAAAGAGACTGGCGTCCTCATGACGTTTTATCAACCTGAGCCATCACCACAGTGCAGCTCCATGCCTGGGCACAAGCCTGGAGCAAAGAAAGAGGAGAGGAAAACAACGGGGCCTCTTCTCCCAGGGCTGGTTAGAAAGGCGGGGTTTCTCTTGGCGTTTTCGTTGTTGCAGCCTTTGCTGCCCAGCTCCACAACTGCGGGCTTCTCTCAGGGCAGGGCAATGCTGCCAGACGAAACGGAAAAAAACCCCAGAAACTCACTCCCACCGTGGTGGTTTCTCCAAGTGTTTGCTCCTCTCATTAGTCTGTTTTTATTTACTTTTCAGGGTTCAAGGGTGGTTGCTTTTGTATTTTATCCAGTAGTTTAGATGTAATCAGCAGAGAGACAAGCTGTAGCGGGCTTACTCTATCTTGGTCAAAAATAGAGGCCCAGGAAGTATTATTTCACAAAAACACAGAAACAGCCACAGAACCCTTCCTTAGGTACTTACTCATACCAGTATAAAATCATCTAATGTAACACCAAAACAAACACTTTCAAACAATACCTTATAACAAGTTGGATAATTCTCAATTTCCTTATAAATATTTTTTTCTTTCTGAATAGAGAGTGCCGCCTCATCAAACCTAAAACGAAACACAGAAATGAGAAACAAGCAGCTCTAAATGATCGACAGCAGAGGTCCCCTGAGAAACGTGCTTGACATCACAGACTGCAGAGACACCCGGAGGACACGAGCTGTTAGCAGCTGCCCCAGGACCCAGGTTTCCACCCGCTCCGCTCATCTGGCCTTTCTAACGTCTGACTGCCCACTTTCAGGCTGCACGGTGACAGAAAAAGCAAAAGAACTCAAGGGCGGGTTAGGTCAAATGGGGAGTTTGAAGCTTGGTAACGACTGTCCCATAATGAGTAGCACAACTTCTTTGTGATATGTATTTGAGACGATCTTCGATTAAATCACCCAAGATTTCTTTCCGCCCGACTGAAAGAACATCCAGACACCCAAGGCACTCAGTACCTTCCCCCAACTGTGTCCCTCCGTCACACACTCCGCTGCTGCCCCAGTGGCCCTAGCATGCTCTGAGGTGCCTAAAAGGGCAGCACTGAGCGGTGGCAAGTCAGAGACCTAAACAAAAGCCTTCCTGCATCTTCAATCTTCAACATTCATCATTTCCACTGACCCTCATACATTCTCCTTTTCTTCCGTTTTGACTAATGGCAGAATGAAGATGAAAGCAAGGAAAGGGGTCACCAAAACTTTTTCCCCAAACCCTCCAGGCCCTTACCCCTTTCTCACTCCCCCAGCCCTAATTCCATCAAACCCTAACTGAATCCTCCCTCCCTGCAAAGCTGTAGTATACTCCAAACGCCAGGACTCCCTGAGTAGTACAACTTGAGACTGAGTGAAATGCACAGTCTGTAGCCATTGCTCTCATCCCAATATGAGTCCAAGGTTATGGCAGCAGCTACCAGGGGTCTGGGCATTGGGAATACACACAACCAACAGCCAAAAGGGGCAAGAGTCTGTACTATCGGGATTCAAAGGGAGGTAAGTGGTATTATAACCCAAAATAAAAATGCAAAAATGTTATATGATTTTTTTTTTTTTTTTTTGGGACAGAGTCTCACTCTGTTGCCCACACTGGAGTGTGGTGGTGTGATCTCGGCTCGCCGCAACCTCTGCCTCCTGGGTTCAAACGATTCTCCTGCCTTAGCCTCCCAAGTAGCTGGGATTACTGGCGCCTGCCACCATGCCCAGCTAATTTTTCTATTTTTAATAAAGATCGGGTTTTGCCATGTTGGCCAGGCTGGTCTCGAACTCCTGACTTCAGGTGATCCACCTGCCTTGGCCTCCCAAAGTGCTGGGATTACAGGCATGAGCCACTGCACCCAGCTTATATGTTATCTTTTTAAAAACAGTTGCATGTATACAGACACACACACAACACACACAGTGGCTTGGCTTATGCTATTATGGCTACTTACATCACGAGTTAAACTGAATCTTTATGGGATGCATCCTGGTAACTTAGTGCCTTATAAAATAACACTCAGAGAAGAAATGCATTTTGAATTTCCACAGGTCAACTTGATACATTTTTGGAACAAAGTCAATTTATAAACTGGGTTTGGTAGCAGAATTCTAAGAGTGCTCCCAGTTCTTGTCCCTTGTAAACATTTCCTGTATAATCCCCCTTTAAGTGTAGGGGTGACCCTCGGAATACGATGGGCCATCCTGTGATCAGGACACAATCAGCTGACTTCGAGTGAATCACTGTCTGTGTGGGCCTGACTTAATCCGGCCGGCCCTTCCTTAAGTTACAGGCCAGAATCAGAGTGGCGCGCTCCCGATGCCTCCCATCAGCAGCAAACTGCCATGCTGTGAACCACCACCGGGGGCACACGGCCAGGAACTGAAGGCGAACTCAAAGCTGAGAACAGTTTCTGGCCAACAGGCAACAGGGAAACAGGAATCTCTTTTACACAGCTGCAAGGAAATCAATTCTGCCAACAATCAATGAGCTTGGAAAAGGACCCAGCCTCCGGTGAGATCACAGCCCGCTCTGACACCTTGATTTCAGCCTGGTGAGACCCTAGCTCTGCTACCTAGCTACACGAGGACAGAGCTACACGAGGATCGAGCTACACTAGGATCGAGCTACACTAGGATCTAGCTACATTAGGATGGAGCTACACTAGGATGGAGCTACACCAGGGTCTAGCTACACCAGGATCTAGCTACACTAGGATCTAGCTACACTAGGATTGAGCTACACCAGGGTCTAGCTACACTAGGATCTAGCTACACTGGGATCGAGCTACACCGTATCCAGACTTCTGGTATCCAGACTTCTGGCCTTGTGAAACTGTGAGCTAATCAATGAGTATTGTTTTAAGTTGCTAAGTTTGTAGCAATTTGCTATGCAGAAATAAAAAATTAATGCAAGGCGGACTACAGCTACATGTATCTGTATTATTTATAATTGTGACCCTGAGCTTATAACAGATCCTGTTTTATAAAATAAATTACAACAGAATATTCTGTGCCCACAGTGTCCAGATTATATCATTCTATTAGCAATCTCAGTATTTTAAACTTTTCATATATTTAACTATAAAGGGTGCATTCTTTACACATAAACTGTTTATTTCCTTGACATAATAATAGCATTTCTATGTGCTAATATATATTTACTTAACAAAAAAGCCAAGCATTTACATGAGTTTGTAGTTGAAAAAGTTGACCGACTTTGCTAAAACGCCATGAAATTAGGATATAAAGTCATCTATTTTTACATGTATCCAGAAAAGTATTAGTTACTTATAATGAAACACACACGATTTCAACTTTCCCCTCAGGTAATATTCAATATTCCCAACAAAATGACAAGAACCTGGTTTTGCTGAAAAAAGAATAAATTGTTTTTATCTTCCCAAATGAAACAAAACTGAAACCAGACAGAAGTTATGTGCAAATGGCACAAAACTGTCACAGAACCTCATTCACCCCCAAGCTTTCAACAGACACCTTCCTCACCACAACTCAAACTCTTCCTCTGGCCCCAACTATTTCCTGAACTCCAAAACCTATTTTTACCTACAGAAATGTCGAGTTTATGTGTCATATTCCCTACGAAGTTTATGATCATCACCGAGAAGTCTGTCTCTCTATTCCTTATCTGTTATTAATGGCCATGGGCAGAACAGTTATGCAAGACAGAAACCCAGTGATTCTCCTTAACAGCACACACCCCACCCCGAACATATACATACCCAACCCTCCCTGTGTTTAGATCTAGTGACTGCCTCAGACAACTGGTGAGAAGCAGCTCTTTTCTTTGCTAAGTGAATCTTCTGTGAGGGATTTGGGTTCACTGAGATCACACACCTTGTCTCAGAGGCACAGACCTTCTCTCAGAGGCACAAGGTCATGATCAATCTGCTGCAAAGGCCTTTTCTATTTTTTTTTTTTTTTAAGATGGAGTCTCACTGCAACCTGTGCCTCCTGGGTTCGAGCGATTCTCCAGCCTCCTGAGTAGCTGGGATTACAGGTGTGCACCATCACGCCCAGCTAATTTTTGTATTTTTAGTAGAGGAGGAATTTCACCATGTTGGCCAGGCTAATCTTGAACTTCTGACCTCAGGTGATTCGCCTGCCTCGGCCTCCCAAAGTGGTGTGATTACAGGCATGAGCCACTTCACCCAGCCTGGAAAGGCCTTTTCTAAAAAGGAACAAGGGCACTGGCCTTGGACTGCCTTTAAGACCATCCCAGATGTAATCTAAATGAAACTCTGAATCACTTCTCAACTACGACTCTCCAGAACTGAAGGAGAAGCAAGAGATTAATATATTAAATAGATAAAGTATTAAATTAGGACATCTTACGGACTCATGTTAATGTAACAAGAAAAAAAAAACCCCAAAAAACAGTCATGAATAAAAGCCCTAGATTTACAAATGTGCCCTTTGAGCACATCTACGCAGCATTCTCACTTCCGCTGCTCATTCAACTCACATTCTCCCCTCTGCTGAGGCTTTGAAGAATTTAACTCAGTACCTGCTTTAGAACAATAGCTTTCTTTAGATGTGTCCAAACCGACTGGCAACACTGGTAATGTTCTGAGGATGGTGGTGGCCCCCATCCCTAGTGGAGCTTTCTAAAGGAATATGCACAGGCAGCTGGAAAACATTCCTCACCTGACCTCCCCCCGAAAGATCCTGGCCTCTCCCCTTTCCTGTGCTACTCCCTCTACGACACAGCTTTAGATAATCTGTACCTTGAGAAACAAAAGGAAAGAAGATGTGGAAAGCAGAAATACTTCAGGGGAGCTGAGGCAGTGTGGACTCTCACACAGGGCCGTCCTTAACTTCTGCCCCTTCCTGCAACTTCACTTCCTCCACCTTCCATGGGGTCTTACAGTAAGGGGCTTAGCGCTCTAGAAAGGCACTGGGAGCCTTGTTGGGGAGCATTAGGAGGTGAGAACAGATGAGAAAGGAGGTAAACTATGCTAAAACTTGCCTCTTGGCTGCCCTGAAAAGAATGGAGGACACTGTTTCTAAGACATGGGGCCCCTGCTCACAAGTCAGAACCTCGGTATCACCTCACAGTTCAGCTATTCTGCCACAGTCATAGCGCCATCACCAAGAACAGCTCTGCTGCTGTAACAAACACCTTCAGAAACTAAACTGAATCATTTTTCAGTTGGGAATTGTCAGAGTTAGCATTTCAGTCACTGATTTCTGGGAAGCAACAAGTAAGAAGATGAATAAAGGTAATGACCCCGGACTGGCATTTAGATTAAAGTTTGCTTCATGATTAAAGTCCTAATTTAAAAACAAAATGAAATTTCTATTCCATTTAGACAAAAAAAAAAAAAAAAATACTACTCAGTGAAGGAAGGTCTTATAAACAAAGTAGTCTATCTAAATGAGATTAACAGTTAATTCTAGATTAATTTATTCTCATGTTACTCTAGACTGGTTTAAATTATATTTCATAATCTGCAGTCTTCATGAAGAAAAAATTTAATTCAGTGTCAGAAAGGATAGATTCATCAGTCATTTCTATTTTGATTCCTTAACACATGAAATGGATCTTGGGTCTTTTCTGTTACCGGGAAGCTTTGGGCAAATTTCAACCAAGATATCTGCAGACCTACAACCACCTAAAGATGTTTATCTTAAATATGATTGAGACAGAATTTTATTAATGAAAGAAACTGCTTACTAAAAGTAAACTGAGATAAAAAAAAACAAAAGGAAATCCCAATAGGTTTTTAGCTTTCTGAGGTTCAACTATTTGTGCTTCAGGTCATATGCTGAAAGATAAATACTGTATTAATGACACTATTTGTCAAGAACCTGTCAATTTTCATGGGTGTTTACACATCTTTGTCATTTATCCTAATATTCTTAGTTTTCCTTGACAGATCATAACCCACCCAAATAACATGAAGAAAACTGTTCCCTCTCAGGCTGCTGAGCCAGGGTTCAACCAACAAAAGCACAGTGCATGACAAATTTGGGCATTATAAATTTGGGCATTACACTTTCAAAAAGCAGCAGATCTTTTAATATCTAATTCAGTGTGCCTACTGTCTAGTAAATGTTAGTATTCTATTGTGTGGCCTGGTGTGTCTACAGCTTATACCAAAAAATTAACAAGCTATCCCCCAAATGACTTTCCAGTTCCAAATGTGGATTCACAGTATAAAGACACAGCAATAGTTTTTAAAGACATACCTACGTCCTCGCACTAGCAGTCTGGAGGCTTTTCCTAGTAATTCAACTGCCTGCCGTAAGCGCTCTTCATTCTGAAGGAATCAAACAAAAACAAGTGTTGGCTGCTTTAATGCTGAACTGTTTTTATCCCTCAATATTTATTTTGTAAAGAAGTAAAGGCACTGGATCAAGGGGGGAACACGAAAGCTGCTAGTCCATTTCACTACTCTCTAACAGGAAAGAAATAGTGTGCAACTGTGAGCAGGGAGAAGTTTTACAAGTAGCCACTGCATTTCTCTATTTTCCTACATATTATTCATCTAAACATTCTAAGTAATTAAAGAAAAAAATAAGATTCAAACTTACTTCAAACACATTAGCTGTCTGTTGATATAACTGTACAGCCTTCTCTGGATCAACATTTTCTATAAGCCTGAATTAGACAATAAAATGTGACTCACAGGAGAAATGGAAAGCTTGTTTTTCAACGACTTCTTTAAAATAAAGACAAGACTTCTATGCAGAGACTCGTCCATCTCACACTCACTTTCCAGCTCGCTCCAAAGCCATGGCTGCAGTGTCTGGGGTGCCGTTTTCCAGATACATCATGCTGGCTTTCTCAATTAGCTGAACAGCCTCTGGTAGTTTCTGCATCTCCTTTGGGCAAAGGATACAGCACAGGTCAGAAAATGCATCAATTAAAGAAAAACAGAGTTAACAATCTGAAATGCAATTTTTAAAATTTTAAGTTCTGGGATACACGTGCAGAACATGCAGGTTTGTTACAAAGGTATACATGTGCCATGGTGGTTTGCTATACCTATCAACCCATCATCTAGGATTTAAGCGCCGCATGCATTAGGTATTTGTCCCAGTGCTCTCCTTCCCCTTAATCCCCACCCCAACAGGCCCCGGAGTGTAATACTCCCCTCCCTGTGTCCATGTGTTCTTGTGGTTCAATTCCCACTTATAAGTGAGAACATGTGGGGTCTGATTTTCTGTTCCTGTGTTAGTTTGCTGAGAATGATGGCTTCCAGCTTCATCCATGTCCCTGCAAAGGACATGATCTCATTCTTTTTTACAGCTGCATAGTATTCCATAGTATATATGTACCACATTTTCTTTACCCAGTCTGTCACTGATGGGCATTCGGGTTGGTTCCATGTCTTTGCTATTGTGAATGGTGCTACAATAAACATACGTGTGCATGTGTCTTTACAGAATGATTTATGCTCCTTTGGGCAAATGCCCAGTAATGGGACTGCTGGGTCAAACGGTATTTCTGGTTCTAGATCCTTGAGGAATTGCCACACTGTCTTCGACAATGGTTTAACTAATTTACGCTCCCACCAAGAGTAAAAAACTTTCCTATTTCTCCACAGCCTGGCCAGCATCTATTGTGTCCTGACTTCTTAATCATTGCCATTCCAACTGGCGTGAGATCTCATTGTGGTTTTGATTTGCATTTCTCTAATGATCAGTGATGAGGAGCTGTTTTTCATGTTTGTTGGTCACATGTCTTCTTTTTCTATAAGGAACTTAAATTTACAAGAAAAAAACAACCCCATCAAAGAGTGGGCAAAGGATATGAAATGCAATTATTTTATCCCTAATTCCTGAAAGTAAATGACTCGAAAACATTGTATAGCAACAAATATATTTAAAATGAAAGGCTTCACATGATTACTCTCCCAATCAAGCCTCATTAAACCCAACCAAAAAGGTACCAGGCAATTTCTACACAGAGTTCATCACCACTTCACAGAACTTTGGGAAATCTATGAAAACAGAAAAAAACCAAAAACCTCGCTCTTCACTGTTTTCTAAGCATTCCTTATTCTTAAAATATTTACCAAGTCCCTACGACATACAAGACCTAAGCCAAAGATCACAAACTGGCAGCCCAATGACTCTATCTCACTTCCAAGTGTGTTTTGCTTGATCCCTGCAGTATTTTTAAATTAGATACTTTCATGAAAATTCTGTTTCATGGCTTTCTTCAAAAAAATATCAAAAGCTACGGCATCAGCAGGCTTGCATCCCTGTATGGCAACAAGCTAGGGCTGGGCAGCACTGTCCCGCCAGATGAGCACGCACCTCCTGGCACTTCTCCCCGCTCTTCACTTCCAAATGCCCTCCGCGTCCCGGCTGCTCATTCATTTCAGTTATTCCTCTATACCCTGAGTTCATCTGAGTTTGCAACCCTCTTCCATGACTGATAAATTCTGTATCTTACTATTAATCTGTACATCTCAGGATCATGCAATTCTACTGTCTAATGTCTCCAAATCAAACACTTTAAAAATAAACTTAAAAAACACTGTTCAAAAGCTAGTTATAAAGTTTACATAAGCAACTTATTTAGTGCTGACTTGCTGTATCTTAAGGTAGGCTCCGCACTGACATCTCACGGGTAGTTTACAAATCTGCCTATTCAGTCCCTTGCTAAGTTGACAAATTCATTAGGATACCCCTAACAAAACTGGTCTCATTTTCACCAACCCCAAAACATAACTTTATTACTTAGCTATGGAAACTAACAATAAAACAGACTGAAAGATACTGTATGAAACAAGGACTGCTATCACTCACTCTAGCAGAATGAAATGCTAATACATCTCCAAACCTCAGTGAAAAAATAAAAACAATACTTTATTTGTTACAAAACCAAAAGTCAATGAAAGAATCTGAGTCTACAACGTCTGCTGAAAAATATCTGAATGAACAGGGGAGGTAAACCTAACAAAATCTCTCTCAGGCACGTTAGTCCTGAGGGTCATTTCGGCTTTTAAAGAATGCAACTGAACCTTGAACAACAGAGATTTAAACTGTGCTGGTCCAATTATATGCAGACTGTCTTGCTCCTCTGCCCCCTGAGACAGCAAAACCAACCCCTCCTCTTCCTCCTCCTCAGCCCACTCAAACGTGAAGAGAATGATGAGGATGAAGAGCCCTATGGTGCTCTACTTCCACTTATAGAACACTAAATATATTTTCTCTTCCTTATGATTTTCTTAATATTTTCTCTAGCTTACTTTACTGTAAGAATACAGTATAAAACATATTCCATACAACACACAACATATGTACTAACTGTTTATATTATTGATAAGACTTCCAGTCAATAGTAGTAGTGGCTCACGCCTATAATCCCAGCACTTTGGGAGGCTGAGGCAGAAGTATCACTTGAGCCCAGAAGTTTGAGCCCAGCCTGGGCAACACAGCGAGAACCAGTCTCTATCAAAAAGATGAAAAAATTAGCAGGGCATGGTGGCATGCACCTATAGTCCCAGCTACTCAGGAGGCTGAGGTGGGAGAATCGCTTGAGTCCAGGAGGTTGAGGCTGCAGTGAGCCACGATTGTGCCACTGCATGCCAGCCTGGGCAACAGAGCAAGACCCTGTCTCAAAAAACAAAAACAGGCTCTTAGTAAAGTTTTTGGGGAGTAAAAAGTTATGTGTAGATTTTCAACTGCACAAGGGGTCGGCGTCCCAACCCTTGGGTGGTTCAAGGGTCAACTGTATTTCCTCCCCAAATTTACCTATCCACTAATTACATATAATCTGTGAATCTACAACATAAAAGCATTTGGGAGGATTAAAAAAAACAAAACAAAACAAAACAAAAAAACACACAGGAACTATTCGTCATGAGTTTTACCCAGTAGATAGAGCAAAAAATGCATTAGAAGGCAGTATAAATGGCATCCAAGTCCTATTTGTTGTTTAAAAATTAGCAACTACATCTTCCTGCTTTTGCATAAAATCAAGTGAGGCTGTGAATAAGAGGTCCAACCACAATACTGATACTTCTCCATAAAAAATGATGAGCTGCCTACTTGAAGGTTATACCCTCCACCATAACTACGCCTATTTTCAATGGCTGTGTGCCTGTGGAGCAAACAGGATATGAAATCACAGCAGTCATCAAGTGACAGAATCAAAGGTTGATCCAACAAGTTTCTGTGGCTTCCTTTGCGCATCTGTCTACAAAATGGCACTCCCCAAGCCTTGCTGGTGAATAAATGTGAAGGTTTGTATGACAAATTGGTAGAAATTTTAGCCCACAGAATTGCAGACCACGTAGCGCAGGGGTCCTGTGCTCCCAAGACTGTCCCAAGGCATTTAATTTACATATAAGACAATGCCAGAAAGCATTTTCCTTCATCTGTTTCCCTATCCACTAAGTTAATTTTCGTTTATTCAAAGTACTGCCTTTCCAACCCTCAAATTAAATAGATACTTGAGCAATGGAAATGATGCCTGAATAGTAACTTTTGAAGAAGATTCAAGTCTTAGTACAGCTGTTGCAATATAAACTGAGGCTGTGAGAATTAGAGTGTCTGAGCATTTCTTAATTAAGTGTATCCTAATAACAGGCACGAAGTACACTGAGACTGTAACAGCCACCTGGGAGCTTCCTAGTTCTCAGTGGAAAACGAGACAGAAGAAGGCCAGAGCAGATCCCCAGCTTGTCTGGCTGTAAGAGAAACTCTAGTTGCAAAGGAACTGCAATAAATAACCTAACTTGCATCACCAAATACCAATACAGTTGCATGTTTGGCCAGAAAAGCTTCATTTCAATGGATTTATAACAGTTTATCATAAGGAAGCATCATAATTTAAACATTCACCTATTATCATTATTATTATGTGTTTTGAGACCTCGCTCTGTGGCTCAGGCTGGAGTGCAGTGGCGTGATCTCGGCTCACTGCAACCTCCGCCTCCCAAGTTTAAGCAATTCTCCTGCCTCAGCCTCCCAAGTAGCTGGGATTATAGGCGCCCACCACCACCCAGCTAATTAATGTATTTTTAAAAGAGATAGTGTTTCACCATGTTGGCTAGGCTGGTGTCGAACTCCTGACCTCAGGTAATCCGCCTGCCTTGGCCTCCCAAAGTGCTGGGATTACAGGTGTGAGCCACTACACCCAGCCTCACTTTCTTATTATTCAAAATTTAGATAATTGCCATTTCTTCAAAAAACATCCTGATGCATAAATCTTTGCTCTCTCTCTTAATGACAGATTCATAGAATTGAAATTCCTGGGTCAAAGACTATAAAATCTTTTAAATTAAGCATGTTAACAGCTATTACTAACATTCTTTAACCTTTTGGTATTTTTTGTTGTTCTACAATGAGCATGTGTTCACTGAAAAAAATAAGTAAGTTCACATTATAAAAGTCATAGAAATTAAAAACAAAAGCTTTACTAAGGTCAAAGTTCTTAAAAACAAAGCTTTATAATAAATACTTGAAAGTAGCTTTTACCATTTTAGATGAAACGTTTTAAAAAAAAAGAAAGACAAGTACTTTATCTCAGCTGCCAGCTGGCATACTTTGAGAGTCCGCATCATGAAGGAGGATGTTCTGCCTCACCACAGCAGGACAGTAACTCCTAGCCTGCTTTGAGGAGCAGACGTACAAACAGTGGCACAGGCACATTAGTCAGAACATTCCATGCAGAATGAATTAAAGTAGCAAAAGCTTACATCTGTGGTGGTCTCTGCTGCCCACTGTTATTCACACAAGTAAAAATGTCTTCTATAACCCACGTATGATAATTTTTTAATATTTATAAAATTTACTACATTCAGATGTCCTTCCCAAAAGTAGAGAAATTTCCCATAGAGCTCTTTTTATAGCAATACACATCTACCCTGGTTAGAGAGCTTAACACGCTACTGTTCCCAGTTCCCTCCGACACATTTTCTCTTAAATTTCACGTTTAACACTCCTTATCTTAAGAGGTACAGAATGTATTCTATGGGTCCAATGAACATTACTATGGACAGAAAATCTTACACTTAGCACCTCTTGCCTTACAGTAAGGACGCTTTTCAACTTCAACATAAATTCTTGTTTAACACTTTGTAGTTAATTCATTTTACCCACACAACAATTGTGACGCAACATTACTGACCTTCAACATCATTCCAGCTTGCTCATAAGCTCTGAAAGAGAATATAATTTCTCTGATGAAATCTTAATGAAATAAGGGGTAGAAGAAACTCTCTAGTGAGGAACTACTGACAAGGAAAGTGACTTCAATTAAAATGGGCTCATGCACAACATATCATTTCAGGCTTCTATTACCACACAATAAAATTTTTTATTCTTTTTTCATGGGGAATAATGGCTTAGAACATTAGACATTTGAGTTAAAGAGATTTTATTTTGCAGATGCAAACTTAAGTAATTAAGTTAAATTAATTTCCATCTGACAAACCTAAATCTAACTTTTTTTGCTTTTGTTTTTGGGGCAGGGGGGATGGAGTCTTGCTGTATCACCCAGGCTGGAGTGCAGAGGCACGATCCCACCTCACTGCAACCTCCGTCTCCCAGTTTCAAGCAAGTCTCCTGCCTCAGCTTACCTAGTAGCTGAGATTACAGGCATGCGCCACCACATCCAGCTAATTTTTTGTATTTTTAGTAGAGACAGGGTTTCACCAAGTTGGCCAGGCTCGTCTCAAACTCCTGACCTCAAGTGACCTGCCGCCTCATCCAACAAATAACCACTCTCCACAAGGCAGGAGAAAACTTCCTGCCTCCTTTCTACAGGCACTATTAACTATCGAACAGAGAAAAACAGATTCTAACTTATTTTTTTCCCCATAGGCTACTGAACAAAATGCTCCTAATAATATATTATGGCAATTTAATTTAAGCTCTTTACATTTTAGAGTTAGGAGTGACTTAGTTTTTAACGTTGAGGTAAAAACTGAAACAAAGAGAAATGATTATTTAAATCAATACAAAATTTATAATTTGGGAAAAAATTACCAACCTACAGAAAAACAGCGACATTTAAAACATAATTTGCAAATACATGAAAACATGAAGAATACTCACTTGGCAGCATGAAAAAGACTGAATGGAAGTATCGAAGTCAAAGTTAAGGAAAAAAGAAAAAAAACCAATAGTTTCTACAGATCTACTATTTAAAGACAGTTAACTAAATCACTGACCCAGTTGGTTACAAAAGACAAATCCTACAAACAGGTAAAAAGAAATAATTCAATGCCTGTCGATATCGTTTAAAACTACATAATTCCCCAAAACACTGCACAGATTTTAAACTATTTCTATTATGCAATAATCTGAAATTTTACTGAAGTGCAAAGTTATTATGACTACAGTTTGCAAGTAAGAGAAATATTTTTTATCGGTAAGTTTTCAAGTACCTCAGGAAAATGTACTGTTTTAAACTACTTATAATTTTTATTTCAAATACCTAAGGAAAACAGTATTAAAAAAAAAAGATACAGTAGTTCATGCGTTTTCAATACCCGTGCTACTTCTTCATTCTTCAGCACTTGTCTATAGATTTCCCTTACTTCATCCCAAGTAAAACCATCATCAAGTAAAACCACAAACAATAGAAAATAAGTTCTCAAATGTAGCTCTGTGAACCAGTGTGGACCTTATGATCCAACTTCACTATAAACACTCCTTCAGAGTTTACAAATACAGAATTTTTCTAATAATTTTCTAACTTAAAAACATTTTACTTCACAGGTAGTAAATCAAATTTACAGCAAGAGAAAACCGTTTGTCAAAACCATCTAATTGTTTACTTTCTTTTTAACAGTTGAAAAAGATACGCCCTATTATTTTCATGGGCAACAGCTTCCCTCAGGCAGGCATCTTTTGCTTGCTCAAACTGTTTGGCATTTTTAAAAGCAACAGCTGAAATAGAAAAAAAAACCCCTCTCTATTTCCATCATTAAAAACCTCAAATAAATCATCACTGAAATCTGCATTTTATAGGAAGTATTACAAACATACTTATTTCAAATACTTAAGAAGTTTCCTAAACTAGAAAATACTACTTTTTTCTAAAGCAATTTCCTTACAACTTTTCCAATTATCAGTAACTTAGGAGTATTTTTAAAAGTTTTTCTTTTTTAATTGTCGACTACTGGCAACAAATCAGTGTTCCTTCCACTCAAAATCAAGAAGTCTTTCTAACACCAACACTTATCCCTAATGCTCCCCAGTGACAGGCAGAGTTTTCAGTCACAAAAGACAGCACCTGACTTCACCCGTTGTACCTTTCATAATAAAAACAGTATTTTAGGCTGGGCGCGGTGGCTCAAGCCTGTAATCCCAGCACTTTGGGAGGCCGAGACGGGCGGATCACAATGTCAGGAGATCCAGACCATCCTGGCTAACATGGTGAAACCCCATCTCTACTAAAAAATACAAAAAACTAGCTGGGTGAGGTGGCAGGCGCCTGTAGTCCCAGCTACTCGGGAGGCTGAGGCAGGACAATGGCATAAACCCGGGAGGCAGAGCTTGCAGTGAGCTGAGATCCGGCCACTGCACTCCAGCCCGGGCAATCGAGCGAGACTCCGTCTCAAAAAAAAAAAAAAAAAAAAAAAAGCAGTATTTTAGGTATAGGTCATTCAATTACGTAGAAACTGAGGGCCAATAAGCACCTTAAACAGTTTTTTTATAATAAACCTTCCTTTTGGCACAATCTTTAAATGTCTAGCAATGCATTCCTTTCTTTTTTAAACCTTTTTATACTGTTTACTATCTACGAAAAAGCTCACTGTTCAAACAGCTAAAGTATATTACAAGCTGTTTTAAAAGTGTAATCATCAAAGCAAACGAGGAGTGCTTATAAAATATGACCTTACAAATTTTGGAAAACTTATCAAGGGTTGCTTACAAAGAAGCAAAAAGCATAATGCTTTAAGAAAAGTGTTATTTGTTAAAAACACTCTTAAAATTCTCTTTAATAAAATGTGAAAAATAAATACTGAAACTATTCCCCTCCCTGCTTTTCCATATGTTGCTTTTAAAAAAATTTATTCTGATTAAACAGATTTTCCATAAGCCCTTAAAGAAAATAAACAAAGGATGTTTCAGTGGGAAAATCTCACCTAAAACATTGATTTTTGAATGTAGTTCATGATCTCAGAGGGACAGAAAACAAATCTGTGTTAAATTTCCCTCACAGAGTACACTTGCAAAATGTTGTTCCCTTCTGCTCCAGAAGCCTCCCTGCATAAGTAGTCCATAAAATTCATAGAGTTTGAACTTTTCATAATTTTAAAGTATGAGAGATAAACAATTTGCCTGATGCAAAAAAAGAGAACTTACTCAGATTTAAATAAAAGCACTGAAGACTCATTTGCTGTTTAACCAAGAGCACTTGCCCTAGATGTTCTCTATGCTGGGCTAACAAGTGTGATCAGGGCTATCGCTGAAATACAACTGAAAATGTGTTCAAGGTACTCAAAATTTTGTGATAGTTTATTTATACTCCAAATTACCACAGATATGCTGAAAGCTATCACTCTATAATTCAGAATGCTAAATTTTTAGTAAATTCCCTTTCCGTTGCATATTTTACATTGTTTATACCTTATATAAAGATAAACTGATTAAAATATGTATATAGCTTAACACGTCACGAACACTGAACAGACACATTCAATGTGACGTTCATAAAAGACATAAAGGACCAAGCAAACATATGATTTGCAGATCTGCTGAAGATGAGGCTAAGTTAACAAAAAATTTAACAAACTCCTTATTCAATAGAAAGTATAGAGAAATACGGCAACACTCATGGATATAGTATTCAAACAACTGGAGTTGAAGAATATATAAGCAACACTAAAAACCCACTGCTGTGTATCACGAACCCCGCCCCATCCCTGCTGTCATAGACAGCAGGTACCAGCAATTCTGACTCAGCTCTCAACACATCTGAAAATAACAAGTGGAAAAAAACTTTTGTTTTTTAACTATTAAAGCCTTGTAGAAAGCATATACATATTACGGTGAAATGAAGTTATCAGACTATTTTAAGATTACATGCTGGAGCAACCGGACTACAGTCAAAAATACCTGCTTTTCCATATTCAGAAGCGGCACTGTCATAATCTGGCTTCCATTTTAAAAAACCAGTTTTCAGGCTAGAATGAAAGAAAGACACAGTTAACAGAAGTTGCCAACCACATTTATAAGTCAGATCTCTGCTTGTAATGACCTTCTAGGTCTTTAAAAAAAAAAAAAAAGAAAAGAAAGGAGGAGCCATCAGGCATAAACTTCCCGTGTCACCTGCCTCCACCCAAACTTATGCCTAACACACACAATCTCACCTCTTTCCCTCCCACTGTCACAGGTATGTGGTTTTCCTCCTACAGGTTCTCAATTCATGGTCCCCAGACCAGCACCATCAGCACTGCCTGGGAACTTACTAAAAACATAAATTGATGACCCCATCCCAAGCCTACAGCACCTCTGAGGTTTAACGAGCCCAAAGGTGCATTAAAGCTTCAGAACCTCTGAAGCACAGTATTGACAGCAGAGGGACTCATTAAACTGATGCACAGACGAGAGGCTAGAGACATAAATGGAGGCATCATAAGCATATGTCAAGAACATAGATGAGACCAGATCTCCTAGTAAGACTGCAGAGACAGAACAGAAAGACTAAGGAATATAATCATTCAGTGGAATAACAGAGGAAGTAGGCAAAAAAAAAAAAAAAAAATTAAAAAAGCGAAAACTCGCCACCCATAAACAAGAATGATAATCAGAAAGGGAAGGATATTATAAAAGCCAAGAGAAACTGCCTTCCAGGATCACCACTGGCTTGTTGGATGCCAAATCAAAGAACCATCAATTTTGATTCTTACCTTACTTGCTTTTTCCTCAATATTTTATTTTTTTCTTATTTTAAAATAGTTTCAGACTTAAACTAATTCAGTAACTGTCAACTTTGGGTGTGCATAAAAATTGCCCAAGCCATCTTAAATTCTAAATTTCATTCAATCAGTGAAGGCCTGCTTGCATAGAACACGGCTTGCTTCAGATGAATCAGGCCAGTATCTTAACTGGAAGACGGGGAATCCGCAGGAGCCCTCAGAAGTACAGCCTTCATTGTGTGACAGCCATGTCAACTGCCAAAAAGTCGTAGCTTTTTTTTTTCTTGAGATAGGGTCTCGCTCTGTCGCACAGGCTGGAGTGCAGTGCTGGTATCTCGGCTCACTGCAACTTCCGCCTCCCAGGTTCAAGTGACTCTAATGCCTCAGCCTCCTGAGCAGCTGGGATTACAGGCTTGCACCACCACACTCAGCTAATTTTTGTATTTTTAGCAGAGATGAGGTTTCGCCATGTTGGTCAGGTGGTCTTGAACTCCTGGCCTCAAGTGATCCGCCCACCTCGGCCTCCCAAAGAGCTAGAATTACCGGCATGAGCCCCTGCGCCCAGCCAGCTACAGTAACATTTTTTGCCAATTAAATTTATTTAACATACTTAGCATCTAAAACTTGTTTGTGTATATAGTGTTACAAGTTTCAAATTAACATAAGCAATTTTTCAAGCTTACCAAGAATTTCACTGCTCAGAAAAATAATATCCTTAAATTGTGGTGTGTCTACTGTAATCCACAAAATTGAGGAAATATGCAATATGCAAAATGCTAACCCTCTGTTTCTATCCCAAAACAAACATTATATTCTGTATATTAACATCATTTTTTTAATCCCACTAAAACCAAGATACAATCATTCAGTCGCCTAAGGTGCTATACACAGAAAGACCCAGAGAGTTTAAAACGGGGCAAACCATCCCAAGTCACATGAATACCACTAATAAGGAAGAAAGACATACAGCTAATTTAGGTTTAGCAGGTATACCTGTCAGTCCTTTGGACTCTGTTTCTCCAAAGAATCAATACGGAAATTGAGCAATTTCCACAGAAAAAAAGAAAACAGCAAAATTACCATCTGTGGGGGTGGGGGAGGGATCAATTTACAAAATTACTCAGCAATACTGAACTGTATCATCATTAGAAAACGGAGAAAAATCAAATATCTCCTAAGCTCCTGGCCCATTTTTCCTACCACCCACCGAGTAACGGTCTAGCAGCATTTCAAACTAAACTTCAAGCCTGAACCCCCACCTCCCTGCCCCAGACCTACCCACCAATCACATCCATTAACCCCTATCCCCTATCTTGGCTGAAGGCCTCTCCCACTCAACTCCCAAGTTAGAAACCTAGGAGTTAACCCTTCATCTCTATATGCAGGCAGGTCATTAAAGCATGTCAACTATATATTGACAAATGTCACCCAATCCTACCCCTGTATTGTACTGGAATTCAGGCCATCACCACCTCTACCCTGGAGTCAACAACCCACTCACACGGCTGGCAGCACCTTCACGGGACAGGCACCTTTCCTCCTCTTCCACTCCCCACACCCGCAGCATAGTACCTTTTCCTTGTATCTCCACCATACTACACCCAATACTTCTAGCACTGAACATCTTATTTTTAGTCCTCTGTTCACTTGTCTGCCTGTCGGTGAATTCTAAGCTCTTGAAGAAGGGGCCACTTTTGGTTACTCCAGTATCCTCAGTGGCTGCTACAGGTACACAGAGACAAATTTGTAAATGTTTGTTTACTGAATATGTCAAAGTTCATTCTCCACACTGCTGCCACGTTTTTCTTTTCCTTTTTATTTTTGAGACAGAGTCTTGTTCTGTCTCCCAGGCTGGAGTGCAGTGGCACCATCTCTGCTCACAGCAACCTCTGCCTCTGGGGCTCAAGCGATTCTCCTGCCTCAGCTTCCTGAGCAATTGGGATTACAGGTGTGCGCCACCACACCTGGCTAATTTTAGTATTTTTAGTAGAGACAGGCTTTCACCATGTTGGCCAGGCTGGTCTTAAACTCCTGACCTCAAGTGATCCGCCCACCTCAGCCTCCCAAAGTGCTGGGACTATAGGCGTGAGCCATCGCGCCCAGCCTGCTGCCACATTTCTTTCACCAAAAGCAAATCTAACCGGGTTCTCTGGTTAGATGCCTACAACAGCCATCTGAGAAGCTGTCCCTTCACAGTCTGGCCCCAAATCTTCTTCACTCCAGCTCGTCCTCTGGCACTGTGACTACACTACATTCACTGTTCCCAGAGCACATTTTCAGGCCCGTGTATAATACATACTACAGTTTGTGCACAGAATCTCTTTCACAAGATTTTCCCTCTGTCTAAAACATTCTGTATTTTTTCAGGCCCTGCTCACAAATCATCTCTTCCTCAAATTTTCTAATGAAGAATAAACTTCTCCCCCCGGGTTACCTATGCACAGTTCATACAGCTTTTTTTGTGGCCCCTATTCTACACACTACTCTTACTACAATTTTTGCGTTTAATCCCACTAGAAAGTCAGATTGTTGTGGGAACCTCCTGCACCAGGAGAGCCCCAGTACCTTACACACTGACTGCCTCAAGTCATGTGATAGGACTTGAGGTTTTCCACTGTTTGAAAACTGGCTCTCCATCTTTCACCTGTAAAGTTTGGGACAAGTCGTTATGAGGCTTCCCCGAGTCTCATTTCCTCTTACGAAAAATTTTTATCTCTATTTGGAAAGTTATTGTGACGATCTCAGCTTATGAAATTATGTATGTGAAGCACGCACCACAGGGCACGATGCTGGCCTTTTATTAACTGTAACTGACAGATAAAAATGCGCTGGAGTAATGAAACGGGGGGGAAGAGGCTGCCCAAAGGATGAATTAAGGAGAATCAGTTCAGTCCCACCAACATTTGATGGGTGCCTACTACGTACAGTACCAGAGGTGCAAGGACATATACATCAAAGGACGAACGAAGCAGTCCCTGCCCACAGGAAAAGTAAACTGCCAGATGACAAAGGCTCACCGAGGAGTTTTTGGGGTAAACCTATGGTCCCCTCCACACACCACCCGGCAGCACCGGTATCAAAAGATACTGAAAAGGAGCTTTTCAAGGGCAGCGGTTCTCAACAAAGCGATATTGTTCCCCAGAGGACATTTTGGGTTGCCACAAATGGGGAACAGGTGCGACCGGCACCCAGCAGGTGGAGGCCAGGGATGTTGCTAACGAGCCTCCGACGCACGGACAGCCCCCACCACAAGGAGTCTTCAGAAGCAGAGCGCCCAAGTACAGAAGCCCTCTCCACACACCACCCGGCAGCACCGCGCCGGGTCCCCGCCCACACCAGCCCCCGGGAGCGGACTTCCGGCGGGTGGACCCACGGCGCTGCCCGAGGCGCAGCGGACCTGACTCCAACCCCAATCCCTGGAGCTCGACCCCGGGAGTGCGACCCAGGGGACACCGAGCCCCTGCAGCCCCGCGGGCACCAGCGCGCTGGGTCCCCTTATCCCTGACCGGAGCCTCCCTCCCGCCCCGCCGGGTGCTAAGGCCGCGCCAGTGAGAGACGGACCCGGCGTCCACACACAGGCCCATGGTAAGTTCTCACTCACTATTTCTCTGCTTTGGCGAGGTGTTCCAGCCCCTCGTTTATCTTCTGAGCCGCCATCTCCACAGTCAGGTCTCTGACGTGGAGAGACGGTGTTCCTACCTCTTCCTCGGGGGCCAAGAATCCGCCCAAATAGGCGTGGAAACGCCGAGGAGGAAGCTGGTGCAGCGCGGCAGTCGAGCGGCTACGGAGGGCCGGAGGGCCCAAGCCTCTGCGGGCGAAGCGGGGCTGGGAACCGACCGGGGCGCCCCGCAAAGAGACACCGCGCAGGCGCAGCGCGTCAAGGCTGGCCCCACCCAGGACATCTAGCGCAGGCGCGGTGGGATACTGATGGGGTGTATTCTTTCATTCAGTATTTGCAGAGCACTTAATATGTGTCAGGCACTGTGCTAGACGCGGGAAAATCGGCAGACAAAAACTCCCGCCCTCTTGAAGTCTTGCTTTCTCATTGTCGTGAAACTGTGGATCCTGTTTGTAGGGTTAATTGGCCTTATACTTTATTACATCTGAAGTTTCTCTGTATCACAGATAGAATAGTATTCATCCATCTATCCATTCTGCCTTTTGGGTATTAATCATATGCCAATCAAGAAACGAAACAGACTTGTAAGCCCTGATTACTGTCAAGTAATCCGTGCCCGGCGCAAATAATCGCTCTAATATTTCAAGCCGTGATAAGTGCTCTAAATGGGAAGTTGAGGGATCTAAAGTCGCGTACAGTGGTCTGGTAGAAATAGCAACCAGTAATACAGTTGGCTCCATTCATAATTCATGGTGATTTCAATAGCCACACGGATGTGATTTGTTTTTCTAAGACCACCAGAGTGGGCACAAAAGAACCAGCGGGTAGGCAAGTGTAGTAGCAAAACTGCAAGTTTATTTTTGGTAACCTAAGGTGTGGGGAAGAAGTCTGTCGGCCTCGGGCAAAGAAGGCCGGCAGAGTCTCCCGGTGGGGCTCTACGAGGAAGTTCCTGCAGTCCCGACATCCCGACAGGAGTGAGAGACTCAGGAAGGCCGCGTGGGACGCTGGCCAAGAGCGGCTTTTCTAGGAGTGGGAGGGCAATAGGCGGGGCACGGGTGTGTGTGTGGGGGGGGGGGGGGGGGGGGGGCGTTCCACAGGTGCCACCAGGTAAATCTCGGTCTCTTCGGATTGACGTCACCTGGCGCATGCCCAGTTGGTCTGCACCCTTCCTGAGTGCCGGCTGCATTTTTGCGCACGCGGGAAAAGCTGGTGAAGAAGAACCCGGAAGTGTGCCATCCTGCCTCCGTTTGTCCAAACAGTCCAATCTTTTATTGATAATAGTGATAAAGGGGCGCTGTGGTCTGTCTGGCTACTTCCTGCTGTTAAGGGGCGTCGTTAAGGTCGGGGCCTATGGTTGGTATTTGGATGCACAGATGAAAAATAAAATAAGGCACAGTATTAGCATAGGAATGAGGAATGGAAGCATTTGTTGGAATATGGGCAAAACCCAGAAGGAAGGTCCTGCACGGTTGGGGAGTATGAGATAGTTAAGAAAATTTACTAAGTTTGAGGTGAGTGGGGGAAAGCCAAACTGATTTCTTGGCCTAGTAAGGGGATAGGGCATGAGGATATAATGAGGAACGAGTGCGCAAAGTAGTTGTTGGCCAGGCAGCAATTAAGGAGTGGAGTTTTTCATGGAGTGGATGGCTTTCTGCTTACTCCTACTACAGAGATATTGGATGGAAGGCTAGGTCCAGAGAAGGACGGCAAAACAGAATAGGTAGCCTCGCTGTTGATTAAAAAATTAATTGTCTTACCCACTACCAGGAGAGTTACCTGCGCTTGGCGAGGGTGATGGGGGTCCCCGAGTCTCGGCACCTTTAGTTGTCGTCGTCCAGATGTAGGAGCTGGAAGGAGCTCCCAGGATCCTGGGAAAGGGGGTCACGTGGAGACGCAGCACCTGTTCTCAGGGTGGGGCAATCAGACTTCCAGTGTCCTCCCTGCTGGCAAGGCAGGCTTATAGCAGGCTGCTTTCGTAGCCTTGGCGTCTGCGGAGTGTGTGCTCTCTGGTCTGGGGTTACGACTGGGCTGTAAAGCCGCTGCTAGGAGCTGGCTACCAGTCGATGAGGAGCAAGGAGGAGGAATCTGGGCAGGAAGGGAGGGGGTGGGGAGAGCGGGGAGAGAGGGAGGAGTATACGGACAAGAGCCTAAGGCCCAAAAGCCTTCAGCTTCCAACCTCCTGTGATCTTTCCCACACCAGCGCAGCCACACATTCCTGGTATCACACCATTGACTTTACTCATAACTGTGTGCCCTCCGTAGTGTCAGTTTCAAGCAGCTCACTTTGCATTCCCTTTCCATTCCAGCTCATGCCTCTTAGTGCCAGTAATTACTTACCTTCATCAGATTCCTCACCTTTCCCTACCCCTCTGCTCTTACACTTCCCTCTTTTCCCAGCATAAATTCATGTCCCATCATCTTAATGCATGTACTCTCAACGGCCTTGGCTCCCTCTCCCTCCTTTCTCCCAGCCAGGAAAAACCCCAACTCTCCCACCTACTCTGGAACTCCTCTTGAGCAAGTGAATTTGACTGGAAAAAACAAACGAGCATGCTAACATTACTCATTTTAATGATCATAAACATCAAGACGACCTTTGGTGCTGCTGAGCAACTCTCCCACGTTTCCATGGTCAAATCACTCACCCACTCTTTGGAGGGCTGCTCACACCTTCCTTCTCAAAACTCCTACACAGTCTCTGCTTGCCTGCCAACTCTCACTTCTCGTTGAATAGAAAATAACAACTTGAAGAGCTCTTCCCTTTGGCCTCACCACACAATCTATTGCCAATCAATATTTTGCCTTTTCTCTTATGACAACGGGTGAACTGGCTTTGGACTTTTTCTCTGTCTATCCTCACTTTCTCATTTAGTACCCACATACAAGACCCCTCTTCATGTGGTTGTCTAGCCTGAGCTTCCTTACAGGAAGGCAGCAGAATTTCAAGAGAGTGAAAGTGGAAACTTCAGGCTTCGTAAGGCCTGGATGCCCACTGCACATTACTTCTGCCACAATTTATTGATGAAAACAAGTCGTAAGGCAAGTTCAGATTCAAGAGGTAGGAAAATAGAGGAGTGTAAAATACTGTGGCCATGACTTCCAATTCACCACAACTTTGGGATGACTGATTAAATGTAAAAGGACTGTTACCAGTGGAAAGCCTTATGTTTTCAAGTGAATTTAGATTTATTAACCACCCAGTGCCATCACCCTCTAAAACCATTGAAAGTGCCCAGAAAGTTTTCTAAAGGATCTACACCAAAAACCTATAGCCTCGTCCACATTCTCCCTTATTTATTCATTCAGTATTGAATTATTATTTACTGAAGGCCCACTCTGCACAAGACATTAAGCCTACACACGTAGGACCCAATTGTTGAGCAAGAGACATAATGCCTGCCCTCACTGCATTCGTAATCTGTGAGCAGATACAATATTTAACTTAATTTTATTTTGGCATCAACAAAGAAAGAATGGGGAAAGAAAAAAACCCATGATAGTGATATAGCAGTTATTAAGAAATACTTTTTAGGCACATAGTAAGGGTAAAAGTTCTCAGTGGAAATTTTCCTGTTACAAGAAATAACCCCTGAACCATCTCTGTTCTAACAGAAAACGCAGCTTGAAGGGCCAGTCCCGCAAGCTTTGATATGCAAATGTCAGCCATTAGAAACTGGGTTCGCTCAACATGGCCATTCCTGTCATCTCCTCCTTGTCATCAGGTGTACCAAGTGTCGTGGCCACCCCCAGATAACACCATGTGTTCAGAACATCACGGTGACCCGCATTTGCACATGAAAGGGCTAAGGTGGGAGGGCCAGGTTTTTCGAGAGCTGTGTAAATGACACACCTGATCAAACCAATGCCCTGGACCCTACACAAACCAGACACCGCCTCCTCCAGGATCCCAATATAAGCAATCACTTTCCCACTGCACACTGGGTTTTCTCTCTGTTTGAATCCTCCCTATCTCTGTCTCTGTCTGGAGGAGCTGTTTTCTTCTTCCTTCCTTCTTTCTTGCCTGTTAAACTTTTTGCTCCTTAAAACTACTCCACGTGTCCATGTTGTTAATCCTATCAGCATGAGACCAAGAACCCTGGTGTTCCTCCAGTCACTGGAGCTATATCAATAGCCATTGGTATTCAAGGGTTCTATGTTTCAAAGAACCCTTGACCAAGGAAGCTGTGATAAGTGTGTGCTAACCTGCATTCCCAGTAAAGGGGAGAAGAAGAGGGAGAATGGGCACAGTAAAGGTGTGATACAAATGTCCCCACTTTCTTCCCTCTCCCCTTCTCTTCCTACAATAAAATTGAGGCGGGAGTTGAGCAAGGGGAATTTAAATTGAGAAGCCCGCTTAGAAGAGCTGAGAATGGAAAGCATGGACCAAATGATGACAGACTAAGACATGTAGTTTTCCAAGCTAGATTTGATAGTGTAACTCAAGCCTTGGTGACCCATAAACGTAATTCTTGTTATCACAGCAGCTACCACCAGAACCTCAGCAAAAGTTGTCTTTGTGACTTCAACTTACCTCTTGCCTCTTCTCCTAAGCCTCTTTAGGCACTTAATGTCTTCCCTCACCCACACCATCAACATACAGACTAGCTGGCTGCTGGCCCAAGTGACTCCATCTGAGCCAATCCCCTCCTCTAGTTCTAGAAACCCTTTTTTTTCTTTATTCCGCCTCAATAAAAATGTGCATTCCTGAGTGATCTACTTGTTTTGGATGTGACTAAAATGAATCACATCAAAGTGTGAATGAGGCTTCAAATAGAGCTTGCAAACCCCATTCCTTCTCTCATGGTGGGCTTCAGTCTCTGAGAGTTCTTTGATCCTGCCGCCCCAGGTTCCTTGTCTACACAAACCTGCTTCCTTCCCCTAGCCTAGTCTGCTGCCAGGAAGCCAAATTCTTGGACCTACCTCCCACAGCTGAATGTTCCACTCAAATGAAAGGTCTTTGTCATTTCTTGGAGACAGGGTTTGATTGGTCAAATGAGCTCTATTTCAAATCAGGAATCGTAAATAAGGAAGCCTAAGAGCTCCTATATCACCAAGTTTTGTTTGTTTGTTTAATTGCTAGTACCTTGACAGTGTTACTTGACTCTTTTCCCCCACAAATATGCTGTTATGTTATACAAGAGATACACTTCTGAGACCTAGCCCACGAGGTTAGCCATGAATCATGAAATTATTTCTCTGGGAAAATATATTCTGAGTTATAAATAACAAATGTACAAAAAACCTTTGGAAAAAATTCTGCTATCGTTTGACAGTTCCTTTCATCAGAATAGGATTTTAGAAGATTGCTCTTGGCTTTTGTTTCGATAAAACTAATGGAAGCCATTATGATCTGTATTTTTTTTTTTCCGGTTAAGTATTAATGAATGCGCTGACTTTTAAAAATCACCACTGAATCTTTATGAGATTAATACGGAGAATTCATTCTCCAGATTCCTGTGTCCATTGCCTGCTTGGCAGCTCCACATAGACATCTAAAATGTCACACATAACCTGTTCAAATCTGAGCTCCTGACGCTCCCACACCTGCCCTCCCTTCAGGCTCAGCCATGTGGGTTCATGGCAGCTTCACTTCTCCTTGGCCAAACACTTGGAGTCATGCTCCTCTGCTCTTTCTCTCACACACCACATGCAATCTATAGGAAATTCTGTTGACTTTGCCTCCAAAAAGTGCCCAGGGGCAACCTCATCTCCTGGTCTCCCTGTCCACAGCCACCGCGTGGTCTGTGAGTCGCCATCGTCTGTGACTGCGCTCGCCATCTGTGTTCAGAACCTAGCGCAGTGTTGCTTCCAGAGCAGAATCCAGTCACTTTCGGTTGAAAGTCCTGTGTCATGACGGAAGAAGAGGAAGAAGCATTTGGACACTCAGGAGGTGTTTTCTCTCAAGTCTGGCTGTGGCCCTTCTTCAAAGTAATTCTTTTCTTTTTCTTTCCTTTTCTTTCTTTTCTTTTCTTTTCCCTTCCCCTTCCCTCCTTCCCTCCTTCCCTCCTTCCTTCCTTCCTTCCTTCCTTCCTTCCTTCCTTCCTTCCTTCTCTCTCTCTCTCTCTCTTTCTTTCTTTCTTTTTTTAGAGACAAGGTTTTACTCTGTCACCCAGGCTGGAGTGCAGTGGCATAATCATGGCTTACTGCAGCCTCAAACTCCTAGCCTCAAGCAATCCTCCTGCCTCAGCCTCCCAAGTTGCTGGTATGTGCCACCACACCTGGCTATTTTTTATTATTATTTTTACTAGAGACAAGGCCTCACTATGTTGCCCAGGCTGATCTCAAACTTCTGGCCTCAAGCAACCCTCTTACCTCAGCCTCCCAAAGTGCTGGGATCACCAGTGCACCCCCCTGTACCCAGCCAGCCTTTTCTAGTGTTTTCTTTGACTTGTTATTTGCTTCTATTTGCTGGGCTTTCTCCACATTTCTCTCAACCTCTCCTGCTCTAACCTTTCACAAAACCATCATTATTAATTTGTTTTATTTTCAATTGAATTTCAAAATCAAAGCAAGAGAGTGAGTGTTTGAAAAGGAGAAAGAGAACGGGGTGACACCCAAAGGTGCCAGCCCTTGACGAGCAGGCAGACTGGCATCCCCTGACCATAGCATAGCTTCCAGCGCAGCAGGGCCAGTTTCTGGGGGGCGGAGGGGAGATGGGTGCCAAAGGTGCCTGGAGTGGGAGTGGGATTAGTAGCCTGGAGCTTGCCTGAGCTCCCAGGCACCTGATGGAGGCTGGCACCTAAAACCTCCACTGAACCCTAGGGACCCTGGTAACCATTTGCCAGAAACTCTACGAAGTGCTTTAGAAACACTGTTGTTAACCCATCTCACATAGAAGGACTGAAGCTCAGAGAAGCTAAGTACCTTTCCTAAGGTCACACAGCCAGTAAATGGAAGATGGGGACTTGAACCCAGACCCATGTGACTCCAAATCTATACCTGGCCCACTATAATGGACCAGAAAATGGTCCTTATTTTGTAATAGTTTAATAAGCACTCACGCAACACCGCCGCCTAGTTGTATGGACCAATTACTGATTTTCAAATGTTTTTATGGGGAAAAAAGTCGGTTTACTAGTACCTGGTACTTTACACATACCTGCTTTGAAATTTTAATAATAATTGGAAAATGAGAGTTGGAAGTTCATTAGGTTCGACTGAAGTAAGCTGTCAAATGGCTCAGGAAGGGCCACCCCTAACAGAAGCGCCAAGCATGTTATACTGAGAAATCCCCCGTAGGCACGCGTTGGCTGGGGAGAGTCCTGGCCTTCGTTTCCTCTCCCGCGTAGCCTTATGGGTCCCTTCAGTGAACACACGGTGGCGCTACCTGCACGTGCCTTTGCAAACTGCAAGCCGTGCAAACAGAAGTGGTTAGTGTCTGCCTCTTGGGATTACAGTCAGATTCTGGCAGCATTTCGCATTCATAACTGAACTTTCCACATAAAAGCAATCTCTCCCACTGTTTTGTACACAAAGTGTGGCAGCGTTGTCTGAGTACAGTAACGTTGGAAAGAGATGAAGCATTGTAAATGTTTAACAACAGATCTCTGTTAAATCCGCTCTAACGAACGCAACCGTTTTGATGAATACTATTTTTAAAGAGAGAGAAAAATACAGACCTTCCTTTGCAAGCTATCTTTGGATAAAAGATAAAACCAACGCACCAAATTGGCTTAGTGGAAACCCATCATATGTTTCATGAGACCACTTGCAGATAGCCCAGTGCCAATCTGTAAATATTCTCTCTTGAAAACCACACCTTATGGATATACAGCAATCATTTTCTTTAAAGGAGGATATGTTCACACAGTTACATTTTGTACAAATACTAGTAGGCAAAATTGAGAGAATACAACCTAAAACATGACTCATTAATGAAGTTTGTGAATGAGTAATTCCCTCTTTTTGAATGAGTAAAAAACCCTCTTTTCTCCAGCCCCCAACGTAATCAGAGATGAAAGAAGACAGGTTTAGCTTGGTAAATAAGAAAATAAACAAGCGCTTGAAATGGATACGTTTTTTCTTTTAAATTTGTTTTTGCAAAGGGTTTTTCTTCCCTGAAAAACAAAATACTAAAATAGCTCATTCACAGACTTCATTAATGAATGTTTAAAAATAACATATCTTCAAATTAAAAATTCCTCAAGAAGTGCACATGTTGAAGCTGCCAGGAACAGAGAGCCGTGGACTGGATTTATGCTATTCACTCTTTAGGCACTCATTCAACAAGTATGTGTGGAATGGGCTCTCCATGCAGGGCTGTATACGGCTCTGGGAGACAGCCTGAAGGCAGCAGGGTTCACAGAGCTGACATCCTAGCAGAGGGCATATGGCTCGGGTTGTGGAGTCCAGTAGGAAACTGGCTAAGGCAGTGTAGACAAAGTGCTAGCGGGGATCAACACTCGGGAAAACAAAGCAGGACGTGGGAATGGGACAGGGCACCTGTGATTGTGGGGTAGGTTTCCTCACTGGGTAGGTGACAATGAAGTAAAGCTCTGAAAAAATGGTGGCCTGAGACCTGGGATATCTGGACAAAGATGGTTACTGATAAAGAAGGAATAGCAAATTTGTGCGGCAGACTGTGCAGGTGCCTGACCCCACATTCCAGGGAAGAGTGGGGAGGTGACGAGTTTGCAGGAGCCAAGGGTGACTTGGCTAGAAAAGTAGCACATGACCCCCTTTGTGAAGACTAGATTAAAATTGTGCAATGGTTGCATTAAGTTTGCAGATCTTCAGGGACACATCTCTTGCAGCTTCCCTCTACTTGTGTAATTAGAAATGAATAAATGTTAATAAGGAAGTTGAAAAGGCTCTAACGGTCTAGGACATTATATAAAGCTTACTGGAACATGAAGTTCTCAAAGTGTACTAGGATTGCAAAAGCAGCCACAGGACCCTGATTTTCCAGATTCCTGTGGAGCTGAGGAGGGGGAATCACAGCACAATAGCGGGACACGTGGCAAAGGAGCATGGAGCTGTGTGCTAGCAGGTGCACAGCGGGGTCATGGCCACGGTTGTTCAGTGGGGCCACCAGATAACAGATGAACACTGCAGCCATCTCACATGTGACTGTCCTCACCCTTCATTTCCTATCCCCCACTGCGTGGAGCTCTTGGGCCACAGTGACAGCCGGAGGAGGCTGTGGATTCAGAAACGCAGTCGTGGATAAGGAAAGGTTTAGCACTGCCCACAAATGAAAAGCGACCTTCCAGATTTAGAGAACAGGAAAAAAGCAAACACAACAAAATAAAAACCCTCTTTTCTCCAGCCCCCAATGTAATCAGAGATGAAAGAAGACAGTTTTAGCCTGGTAAATAAGAAAATAAACAAGCGCTTGAAATGGATAAGTTTTTTCTTTTAAATTTGTTTTTGCAAAGGGTTTTTCTTCCCTGAAAAACAGAATACTAAAATAGCAAGTTGTGTTTTCATTTATAAATCCTTCTCAAGAGGAAATCTAATAATAACAAGGGGTTTCCATTGGATTCCAGCTTATTTCATAATGTAAATATATATCTATCCTCTGGGGAAAGAAACGTTCCCCTAGCCAGGTATTTCTCATTTAAATTTGTGATTTTATTCACTTCCATTTTTTCCTCTTCCTTTACCTTGAACAGCCTCTGAAATTGAAGAGAAGTGTTCAATTCTAAGGAAGAGGAATTTTTTTTTTGAGGCGGAGTCTCGCTCTGTCGCCCGGACTGGAGTGCAGTGGCCAGATCTCAGCTCACTGCAAGCTCTGCCTCACGGGTTTACGCCATTCTCATGCCTCAGCCTCCCGAGTAGCTGGGATTACAGGCACCTGCCACCTCGCCCAGCTAGTTTTTGTATTTTTAGTAGAGACGGGGTTTCACCGTGTTAGCCAGGATGGTCTCGATCTCCTGACCTCGTGATCCGCCCGTCTCGGCCTCCCAAAGTGCTGGGATTACAGGCTTGAGCCACCGCGCCCGGCAGAAGTGTTCAATTCTACAGCTGATTAGATGGGACCTCTTCATTCGGTGATGCAAAGTTTAAAAAGAACGTGGACAATGACTTGCTATGTTTTGTTCCATATCCAATCAGAAGAGTAGCTTGTGGCTCAAAAAGTCTTATCTTAGAAGATCAAGTGTCCACATTTTAAGAGAGCGGGGCTGTATACTAGAAAGAAAAACGGATTAGAGTCAGTCATACTTTCAAACCTCAGCAGTATTTCTTATGTTATTTAAAGACATATATTTTCTGGCTTCTTTGAGCTTCAGTTTCTTCTCCTATAAAATAGGAAGAATAATAATGTGGTGGATTAAAAATGGCAGCCAAATCGCTGACCCTCCTCCCACTGAGAGGGGGACTCTGTCCTCTCCTCTTAAATGCAGGTGGGTTTTGTGACTGCTTTGACTGAAAGAGCAAGGATGTGATGCTGTGCCACTCTCAGGGCCCAATCTTCAAGGCACAGGCAGCTCCCACTTCCCATCTCCCACAACACGAACTGGCTCTTGAAACCCTGAACAGTGCAACTCCCTTGAGGCTGCCATGATGTGAGGAAGCTCACGCCACCCCGGTAGAGGTCTATGAGTGGAGAAGGGTAATGACCAGCTGCCCCTCCTCTCCTAGTGGCAGCCATGAGAGCCGTCCTAGCCGTCCAACCGTGAAGCCGAGGAGAGCTCCTCTGACTGTGCCCTGTCCAAATTTTCCATCCATACCATCAGGAGATACAATAATACTGTTTTAACCCACTGAGCTTTGAGATGGCTTGTTAAGCAGCAATAGAAACCATCCTAAATGCTTATGTTGTGGAGTTACTGTCAGTTTTACAAATAATACCTCCAAAGCGCCTACACAGAATGGACACAGAGGGAACAGTCAGTAAACAGGAGCCATCATTCGTACCGTTGTTCTCATCATCTTCCTACAAGAGTGTTTATTAGAAATGTGATCAGAGAATCCTTTCTGAGCTCACGGAAGGCATTGAAATCCCTCACAGCTGACTTGCATGGGAGTACATGGGCTTTGGGATAGCAAATCCTTCCTAGCCCAAGCCAGTCAGGTGCAGGAGAGCCACTAAAAGCCTGCTACTGCCGGCACTGCCATTAAACATGTGTCCTCTCAGCAAACGAGACGTGCCTTCCCTGCATTCCAGAAACATTGCACCTCCACATTGTTCTTGTATATTTTCCTCTCCTGTAAATCTCCCTGATTACCTAAACTCAGTAGGCAACTAAGCACAACTGGGTTTACAGAAAGCAAGGTGACCTAAGAGAGCTTCGAATATAGCTGTTGATGTCCAGACTGCACGGAGACCTCACCAGCCAGGTTGAGAGGCTTTCAAGCACTTATCGTCCCCCTACTCCCAAGTGACCTTCTCTTTGGGGAACAGGTATTTAGGAGACACTTCTAATGATGACTGTAGACATCTTGGGACCATTGAGACATGGGTAACATTAGGAAATAAAGTACTTTCAATGGAGCGAACTTGAAGGATTCAGAATCCCAAGATTCCTTAACCTCTCCTGCTGGGGTCCACTGCTCCCCATCCTGGCTGCCATCAATACCTTCTCTTGCCCGGCCTGCTGGACAACCTGCTCTTACTGATTAGTCATTCTGCCACCAACGTGGTCTCTATTCAGTGCATCCTCTCCTCTGCAGCACAGCCTTCTTAAAGCACCAGTGTCACAGTGCAGTCACGCACCTCTTTGTTTTAGTCCTTCTTTACTAATGGGAGAAAAATGTACCAATTCGAGAAGCCTAGGTTCACAACCCCTGTGTGTCGCCCCTCACTTCTCTGACTGATGGCTCAGGGGTTAACTCTTTGGGAGGAGTGAGGGACAAAAGCCAGGATGACATGGCCCACAGCCGATGGAAGCAGCCAAGGCCAGCTTGGAGGGGAGGGGAGGACCTTCTGCTTAAGGATTTCTTCTATGTCTTACAGTCAGCCTCTGGATCTAAACGGGGACTCTTAGGATCAGTCCAAGTTACCAGGACCAGGGCAAATAACTTGGAATGAGGTGCTTTTTTCCATCAGTCCTTTGGAACTGTTTGGGTTAAAAAAAAAAAGAGATGTGACTGAAAGCAAAAAGTTATAAAGCAAAACGAGGGAGGGAAGAAGCTTCCAGTCAAGACTCATGTGTTCCTCAGCCAAGCTGGGACCAGGTGCTCAGTTCTTTGCTGATGATTTAAGCTATCTCTCTCCCCTAAGGAGAACAGCTTAGGAGCCGTCAGAACCTGCTCGAGTTCCATTTAGAAGCCACGTGCCCACGTTCCTGCTGTGCCCCATGTTGTCTTCCTGTTGCCAGTTTCTCCTGTCTCACTCCTGAAGCTCAGGTTTTCAGCTTCTCCTTTCCATCCTCATCTCCAGCATCCCCACGGGAACCTTCCTGGACAGGTTTCTGTCACTGATCTGATCTGTCACTGAATCTGGGGCAGGTTTCTGCCCCAGCTCGTTGCTGCCCTCCCTCTGGCCTTGTTGCCTTTGGAAGGGCATTCTCTGCATGGCTTCTTATTGCCCTGGGCTGGCATTCTGCCACCCATCCCATATCGTTCTCAGAACAGAACCACAGGTGAGTTGAAAACTTCCATCCAGTGAGTTCTGTAAAAGCCACACCAGTAGCCACACAGACACATGGGACCATGATGAGGATGTAGCATTTGCAGATAATTCCAGGAAGAGTTTCTACCTTAACAATGAATTGCTTTACTTTCCTCTATTCCTGAGCTTCAGTGCTGATCCTACAGATGAAGAGAGAAAGGTCCTTCTCTCATGGTGCAGACTGAGGACAAAACAGCAATGCACCTGAACACGTCTGTCTCCAAGCCATGCCCAGGATTCTGTTTCAGTCATTCTTTGAGCTGTGGCCTTTACCACTGTAGAACTTCAGTTTTATGGTGTTGACCTTTAAATCCAAGATGGATCCGATAATTTAGATAAGCGTTGACCAGCAGATGACTTCCAGTTTAGACTACAGCATATGTCTTTGATATTCAAACAGGCTTCCAAATCAATGCTCTTACTGAATTATAATTTTCTGCATCTCGTTTATTAAAAATATGAATTTATGAAAACAGCAGAACTTAGCAACCTTAACCTGTCCTTTATCCATGTTTCAAGACTCTTCGGTTGTGTGGGAAGGTGTTACCGTGAACGTGCTCCTCCACCCCACACCTTGGGCTGGCTTCCCTATCAGGTGGGCCAAGTTCAGCTCCCAGAGACCAGTTTGAGGCCCTGGCCAGCCTAAGTGAGGTTCCAGGAGTTGGTGGCGGGGGGTGGGGGGGTCTGTCTGTCTTTTGATTCTCACAGTAGCAAGAGCATGGACTGTCTTACTGTTCAGACATTGAACAGGAAAAACATAAATCTTCCCGCTTGTTGCTGGGATTATCTGTATGTAATTTTCCCAGAAAGATTCTTTTTTTCCTGCATCCTGAGTAAAGACTTCTCTTTCTGATTCTTAGGTAAGCATTGGACTTTTTTTGCACAGAATATCATTCACAATGAACTTTGCTCCTGACAGTAGTTTTAGGTATGGAATTAGTGTAACATTTATATTAGAACCAAAGTTTCTATGTTTTATATAGAATATGTTTAGGTGATTCACAAGAGTTTTTGAAGCTGAAGTTATGCTCATTTTACTCTCAGAGCTATGATGAAATCTGTTTACTCTCTGTTCACATTTTGTAATATTCCAAAGCTTTGAATTCTGTGTAGAGCAGTTTTTTTAAGGAGGCGAGGCTGTAAGGCTGGTAGGGGACCCAGATGGCACACGCAGTGTTTGCTTGCTCATCAGAACATGTTTTGCCAAAAGTGTTCCATGTGCAAGGCACTGAGATCTGCCAAAGGCACCAGCAAGGACAAGTCAGAAACAGTCCCTTCCCTTGAGGAGCTCATTTTCACAGCAAAAGAGACAGATAGTAAATCACAATTTTAGAAATTACAAATATGGAAAGTGTTGCCAAGGAGACTAAACCTCCCTGCTCCAAGGGGTAAAGTGTGGGGTGCATTAGGGAGGGCTGGACATGAGCGGCATCCCAACAGCACAGGGAAAGCTGGGGGATAATAGTCTTTCTCTCTCTTTTTCTTTCTTTCTTTCTTTTTCTTCCTTCCTTCCTTCCTTCCTTCCTTCCTTCCTTCCTTCCTTCCTTCCTTCCTTTTTTCTTTCTTTTTTGTTTGAGACGGAGTTTTGCTCTGTCACCCAGGCTGGAGTGTAGTAGCATAATCACAGCCCACTGCACCCTCAACCTCCTGGGCTCAAGTGATCCTCCCACCTCAGCCTCTTGAGTAGCTGGAAAAACAAGAGTGTGCTACCATGCCTGGCTAATTTTTAATTTTTCAGGTAGAGTCGGGGTCTCATTATGTTGTCCAAGCTGGCCTCAAACTCCTGGGCTCTAGCAGTCCTCCCGCCTCAGCTTCCCAATGTGCTGGGATGACAGGTGTGAGCCACGGCACATGGCCAAGGATGACAATCTGAGGAAAGACTCATCAGTGGAGAATGAGCTTCCAAGAGCCTGGGACCCTGGTGCCCGAGAGCGCCGCTTGCAGTTAAGGTGTGAGGATGTGGATGCCAATCTAAGAGCAACCAGCCAGCACTTTCTGCAAATGTGGCACTCACTGTAGTATCCGTCAGCTGAAAAAGTGATGCTTCCTTGACATGTTACAGGGTGCATCCCGAGCCTGAAGACTGGGGGGAGCAGGCTGAAGACTGATGATATGAGATTTGGGAGGAAAGATATATTCAATTAACTCTGGTATTTTTCACATTTGGAGGTTTGGATTTTTAAAAATGAAGATTTAGGGTTGACTCTTGCATTGTAAGCAATTCCAGGGAAGGGTCAAATGCCTCTTAAAATGACACTTATTATAAAAGAAAAGAAAGAAGCAGTGCTCATCTGGCTGTGGCTTGATTGCCTCAGTAAGGAAATCAGCCTCAGCCAGGCTGGCAGGGGCTGAGGAGCAGTGGAGGACGCTCCTCCCATCCATTCATGGGGCTGCACGTCTCCTTCGGTGGCAAGCAAGGAAAAAATCCCCCATGAACCCCGGATGCTAGTGTGTAGGGCAAAGAAGACCCAGAGGACATACCCACCCCACCCCCACACACCACACACAGAGAGACACACACCACACACACACACACACACACACACACACACACACACACACACACACGGAGTCCCACGGGGACACACACGGAGACACTCATATATACCACACAGACACACACATCACACAGGCACACATATACTCACACATACATAGAGACGCACAGACACTCACACACAAATACAGACACAGATTCTCACACACACCCATCTTAGGAAGAGCAGGAAATTATCTCCCAGAGGAGAAGCTGCCTTGGATTGAGGACTTTAAGAAATCCCTCTGCCAGAGGATAGGAAGAAGGGAACAGGGAGAACCCAGGAGAGAGGGCAGCGTCTGTAGGCTGGCATCTGGAAGGCCATCCCTTCCCGGGCAGCACAAGGAGATCTGCAACTGAGGGAAATAAGAATTCTTAGCTGTGCACTTCCAGTGCTGAGATCCTCTGGACTCCGGGCGAAGCCTTGCCATTGAGGTCTGCTGTCATTGGTCAGGAGTAGACTGGCCGGGCAGGAGGGACCCTGGAAACAGTGACTCCTCACTCCCAGCCATTGTGTCAGAGAGCTGTCATGAAGGTGAGAGACTCAGCCATGATTAACTTCAGAGGAGAGAGAGACCTATGAGGCTGGGCACGTGGAGACCCTCTAAGGATGAAGATGGTCATGGCCACCCCTCCCCCAACAAGAGTCTATCCAGGAACATCCTTGGACACATTTTGTAAAGCAAGGACGGTTCCACATGGAGGTTACGCAATAAGTGGTATTGCCGTGAAGAAGGAGAGCAATTGAGAGTTTTAAACTTGGATAGTTTTAACAAAAACCATCACGTCAAATATTCAGCAGAACATACTCCACGTGCAGACTGTACCCTCTGGGCATTTATTGACACCTAGTAAGAGCATACTTTAATTACATGAAAGCTCTGGTAACAGACAGTGAAGCCTCTTTGATGGGAATGAGACCTCGAGTTTATGACTTGCGTAACTAGGAGACTTGCTTCATCAATCTGCCTTTCATTAGCACATAATAACATCTCATTTTTATGGGAAGTTCCTTCAGTTAATTTTCTTAATTAGGTTTAACTGAAGGATGAAAGTAAAATCTTGCTACACAAAGTCCTGGTAAGGAAGACCATTGTGTTTAATGCAGTAATTCAAACATAAAAGCCACATACATCAAAGGTACACACAAATAAGAGAATTATGTGTTCTAAAGATCCGTGGAGCAGTGAAGACTAATTTCAGATGGACCCAGGGTTGTAAATTTAACTGAAAATGTCCATGCTTGGATGGAATGTGAGGCAGACCTAGGGTATGTAGCATTGGTATCCTTAATCCATGTTCTAAAAGATACACCAACGTCTATATTCGTAACTGGAACGAGTGTACCATGCTGAGCAATAAACAAGTGAATTCCTCTGTGTTTAATAAATTTCCCACAAATGAGAAATCTCTCCCTGCTGTCAGAAACAACTGTGCTTTTTCGTAAGCAATTAACTTGTTCAAGTCATATGAAATTTTAAGCCACATTACCACTTTAGCATCTAGAAAGGCTGACATTAAATATGGCTCACCTACAGCTAGGGTTTAAGATTTGACAGCATATCCTAAGTATTCCAAGGCCACATCTGGATTGTTCTTGTTTTCATAGCCCTACATTCTGGTCGTCAGCTATTTTTATATTTTATTTGGTCTTCTTGAATTGTAGGTATTTCCGTAAGCTGCCTTGAATCATTTTTGGAATAAAGTGGGATATAAATAAGTAAATAAAGAAATGATGATTGCAAATTAAAGAACTCAAACAATTTAACCATACAATATAAACGAATGCAATAAGATCAAAGTCAAGAATATAAATCAACCATTCAAAAGCACAAACAGTAAAGCACTAAGATAATCAAAATATAAGTTGACAGCCCACTTCTGTGCTCTAAATACAACCTCTTGCTATCAGACCAAAGTGATGTTCCCCACTTTATCTTTCCCTGAAGAAATGTCCAAGTCTTGAAGCTTCTTGGTCTCTCATGGAAATAAAACTCAGCAGTCCTAGCTTCAACGGCTCTCTTGACATGCACTAATGTCTTGCCATGCAGACTAATCTGGTTCTTCCGTTGCAGTTAAGTATCTTCTATGAGCTTTGATAAGCACTGAATCTGTCAAAGGTGAAATATTTCAGCAAGTATCTTCATACAGTATCTGCTATTTTGTGAATTACATATATGATGCCTGCCTTACATGCCAAAGACAGAGGTAAAGTTGACATGGCACTGGGATAGCTTCCAGATAGATGCAACAAGTAAATATAAATTATTTGTTTCTGAAAAGCTTTCAATCTTTGCAAGTTCTTATACTAATGACTTATTGAATCTTTGCATTTCTACATCATGTAACATAAAAGAGGTAACTCTGGCTACCAAATCTTTGAAGACATCAATTCTGAAATGAATGTAAATCTTATTTTAAAAACTGTAATTTATCTATTCCACCAGAATTGATCCAGGATAGGGGAAGTAGTGGTACTAATATTATTTTCATTGATTCATCTACATCTCTTTTATTCAGCATTTTCATAGAAATGTTAATTTGTCAAACTGGAGCTTGACCAAAGGAACAAGAATGGAGCTGTGACTTAAAGCAGTGGTGTCCAAGTGTTATCAGGAAAGAAATTACAAGTCTTCCAAAATGGAATGAGAAGCTTTGGAGATCTGCGTAATGTCTCTGGAAGTGTCCAAGCTGACACCAAAAATTCTCTATCAGTTACAGCACTGAGGGGATCACAGCATTGTGTGTGGAGTAGAACTAGATTGTTTCCAAGGTTTCTTTGAGTGTAAAAGTCCTGTTTGTTGCAACATATTCGCAGTTCTTAAATAGTGGACAGGCTTAGCCTCATTCATCAATTTACTTAATGGCAGCCATGTAAAAATTAGTGAAAAACTACCAAAATATGTGTTTGAATTTAGAGTAATTGACTTAAGTCATATCATCTAGGATTAGCTAACCTGCTATCTATCTTAGTCTGTTCTGTTTTGCTATACCGCAATACCTGAGAATGTGCAATTTATAAAGACAAAAGGTTTATTTGGCTCACCAGTCTGCTGGCTGGAAGATTGGGCATCTGGTGAGGGCCTCAGGCTGCTTCCACTCATGGTGGAATGTGAAGGGGAGCTGGCATGTGCAGAGATCACATAGTGAGAGAGGAAGCAAGAGAGAGGAGGGAGGTGCCAGGTTCTTTTTAACAACAAGCTCTCATGGGAACTAATAGACTGAGTGATCCATCCCCATGGCCTAGACACCTCCTATTAGGCCCCACCTCCAACACAGGGGATCCAGTTTCCACATTAGATTTGGTAACATCCAAGCCATAGCACCTTCACATTCCATTGTGTCGTTGCATGACTCCCAGGAAAAAAGCAGTTAGGTCATGTAATTTGCAAGAAGAACAATGCTGGGACTTCATAGACATTACAGGAATAAGTGGAATAGCTATTTTTGTACTTGTTTAAGATGTTGGTATGTGCAGGAAAATTTTACATGAGAGTTGCTTTTATTATACCATAGTGCCTGGTGATAAGGTTGTAGATCCAGAGTTTGTGGGGCGAGGTTGTAAAGTCACAGATCCCCGTATGTGCCAAAAATAACCTGACAATTATAAAGAGCCAAGTTCCCACTCCTGAAAGTTGTTCTGGAGTCTTTTCTGAGAGATGGAACACAGTGAAACAGTATTGGTATGCAGCTTTGTGTTTGCAAATGGTATTATTTTAAAGAAACCGATTATAAAATGTATTAGAAAAGAGAAAGGCTTGAGCTTTTAAAACAGAGTCAATAAATGCAAAGATTTTATTTTGAGGTAATCAAACATTTTTAAAAATGCGGAGTAGGCCATACTTCAGTGCCCATTATAAAAATGTATTTTAAACTTTTGGTTTTAAGATTTAGCAAGGCCTTGTGCTTTCAGCACATGATAGATTTTGCATCAGAGATATTTTCTGGGATCAGAAAAATGTGTGTTATTAATTACAAAACAGGAATAACAATTCTAGACAAGTTTAGGTTAAAACATTATTATGTGATTGAAAATAGAATCGGGAACTCCAAACTAACTCCCTTCACTAAAGCAATGATTATGCAAGCAAAAGTTGTTACAATTAGCTTTTTCATATCTCTGGAATTTAATTTAAAAACTTACAACAATAAGGAGAATGATTAAATAAGGAAGAAACTGCTGAAATTTGTGAAGAGATTGTGGTAGCATTTCAACATACCTGTCCATGGTTCTTTGTTCCAGACCATGGCAGTAGCCACAAATATAGCACCTGTGTTCATGATGCAGCTTGCTGGTACTAGATAGAGCAGTGTGGACTTGTTCTTGGAGAACTATGTGAGTGGATGTTGATCTGCCTGGCGGCTCCCTGAAGGATTGGTCCATGGAGCTAAACTTTGTTTTGCCCACCATAGAGTTTTCTCAGAGCTGAGTGGCTTTCCAGGCAGTGTTTGTCAAATACATTTAAAGGTAAATATACTAGAAGCAGCCCCTAAAGGGCAGGCAGCAGGCAAACCAAAAAAGTCTGGGAAGGAAGGAGTTGGGGAAAGAGATACACAAGGGAACAAAGGCTTTGAAAAGCTCCCATGCATACCAAGGAAACTAGAAGATTATACTCATGCCCAGGACCAGAACTATGTTCATAAAAGACCAGAAAGGACCCTAAGCTTTTATCTCTGGCTGCTTCTATGCTCTGTGGAAGCAGGAAATGAGGGCTAAGGCAGAGTTGTAAGCAGCCTGGCTAAACATGAAATGAGTTCCCTCGATAGAAGTCAATCTGAAAACCCATGAGTTTTTGTTTGTTTGTTTGTTTGCTTGTTTTAAGTTGGGGGTTGGTGTTTTTTTTTTTCCTCTAGGCAGTTAGGGAAATCTGTAGCTAACAGCTAAGCTAACAGAACAGACACTTCATGACCATGTGCAGTGAAGAATGCAGTCTTTACAAAAATAGTTTGGAAAATGTCACTAAACAAACCACTCCAACCCATAACAGACAGCAACAATAAACCCTGGGCAGGGGTAAAAATCTGATTTCCAGAATTATTACATAATATTTGATATATACATATTTGAAATACCTAATTTACAACAAAAACTATGAGGCATGCTAAGAAATAAGAAAATAGGGCCCAGTCACAAGAAAAAAGGAAATTAATGAAAACTGTCCCCAAGCAAAGCCAGACATTGAACTTGCTAGACAAAGACTTTGAATCAATTGTCTTAAGTACGCTCAAAGACATAAAGGAAATGAGGAGAATAATATCTCACCAAATAGAGACTATCAATAAAGAGATAGAAATAAGAAAATAAATCAAGTGGAATTAGCAACCCTGGAGCTGAAAAATACAGTAAGTAAAACGGAAAATTCCCTAGGTCAGTTCAACAGCATATCTGAAATGGCAGAATAAAAAGGTCAGTGTTCTTTTTAAATTTTTTTTTGTTTTTGTTTTTGAATACACATAGAAATTAAGAGAAAAAAAATCAGTGTTCTTGAAGATCTATCAGTTAGAATTATCCAGTCTGAGGAGCAGAAGGAAAAAAGAATGAAGAAAAATAAAGAGAACCTAAGAGACATGTGAGACACATACCAACATATTAATGTATACATAATGAAAGTCTCAGAAGGGCCAGGCACAGTGGCTCATGCCTGTAATCCCAGCACTTTGGGAGGCCAAGTTGGGCAGATCACCTGAGGTCAGGAGTTTGAGGCCAGCCTGCCCAACATGGCGAAACCTCATCTCTACTAAAAGTACAAAAATTAGCCAGGCATGGTGTAATCCAGCTACTCGGGAGACTGAGGCAGGCGAATTGCTTGAACCAGGGAGAAAGAGGTTGCAGTGAGCCAAGATCATGCCACTGCACTCTAGCCTGGGTGACAAGAGCAAAACTCTGTCAAAAAAAAAAAAAAAAAAAAAAAAAGGAAAAAAGAAAAAAAGTCCCAGAAGGGGAGAAGAAGTAGGTAAAGTCAGAAACAATATTTGAAGGGATAATAACGAAAGAGAGCAGAAAGAATATTTGAATAATGGCCCCAGACTTCCCAAATAAAATGAAAGATATGAATCTACATATCCAGCAAACTCATTGAACTCTAAGTAAAAGAAACTCGAAGAGATTCACACTGAGACATTATTACATATTGAAAGCCAGAGACAAAGAGAAAATCTTTAAAGTAGCGAGATCAAAGTGACTAGCCACAAACAAGGGATCATCAATTAGTTTATCAACTTATTCCTCATTAGATACTATGAAGGCCAGAAGGCAGTGGATGGCATTTTTAAAGTGCTGAAAGAAAAAAAACCTGTCAACCAAAAATTATAAATTGGCAAAACTATCCTTCAAAATGAAGGAGAAATTAAGACATCCCTCAGTAAACAAGGCTAAGACAGTTCAATACTAGTAGACCCACCTGCCCTACAAGAAATGCCAACACAAGGCCTTCAAGCTGAAATGAAAGAACACTGGACAGTAACTGGAAACAACATGAAGAACTAAAGAGCACCAGTAAGGTTAACTACCTAGGTAAATATTAAATCCATTATTATTATTATTTTAATTTGCAATGACTCATTTTCCATATATGATTTTAAAAACAAATGCATAAAACAATAATTATAAATCTGTTTGCATAGGCTCACAATATATAAAGATGTAATTTGTTACAATAACAACATGAGGGGGCAAATGGAGCAATATAGATTCAGAGTTTTTGTATACTATTGAAGCTAAATTGAATATTAATTGAAACTAGATTGTTACAAATTTAAAATGTTAATTGTAAACCTCAGGATAACCACTAAGAAAACAAATACAGAAATAATAATGAGAAGGAAATCCAAATAGTACACTATAAAAAATCAGTTAAACACAAAAGAAGGCAGTAATGGAAGAATTTAGGAATTCTTTAAAAAGACATATAGAAAACAAATTTTTAAATGGCAAAAGAAATTTCTTTCTTATTAGTAATCACTTTTAAAGTAAATGAATCACACTTTCTAATTAATAGTCCAAAATTCACATAATGGATAAAGAAATATGCTCCAACTGTATGCTCTCTACAAGCTACTCACTTTAGATATAAAGACACAAATAAGTTTAAAGTAAAAGGATAGAAAAAGACATTCCAAGAAAATACTAACCAAAAGAGAGCTGCAGTGTCTATTCTATACTAATACAAGACAAAATAGACTTCAAATAAAAGATGTTAAAAGAGACAATGAAGAACATTATATAGTGATAAAAGGTCAATCCATAAAGAAGATGTCATAATCATAAACGTATAGGCACACAACAGAGGTTCTAAATATCTGATGCCAACATTGATTGACAAAATCAAAGGGAGAAATAGACAGTTCTAGGATAATAGTTGGAGATTTCAATGCCCCACTTTCAATAATGGATAGAACAACTAGACAGAAGATCAGTAAAAAGATACACAACTTCAACAACACTATAAACTAAACAGATCTAACAGGCATGTACAGAACTTTCCACCCAACAACAGCAAAATATACACTCTCAGGTACAAATGGAACATTCTTCGAGATAACAATACATTAGGCCACAAACAAATCTCAATAAATTTTAAATGACCTAAATCATACAAAGTACATTCTCTGACTACAATGGAAAGAAACTAGAAATCAGTAACAAAGGAAAACTGGAAATTTCACATATACGTGGAAATTAAACACAAACTTGAGCAACCAATGAATCAAAGAAAGAATTTCAAGAGAAAATAAGAAAATACTTTGAGACAAATGACAGCAAAAACACAACATACCAAAACTTACAGAAGGCTGCAAATCAGTGCTCATATAGAAATTTGTAGATGTTCATAGCTACATGAAAAAAGAAGGAAAATCTCAAATCAATAAACTGGACACTTTTAGGAACTAGAAAAATAAACTAAATCCAAAGCTGTTAGAAGGAAAGAAAGAAAATGATAGAATAGGAAGAGTGAATCAACAAAAGCAAAGGTTAGTTCTTTGAAAAGATCAACACAATTAACAAACTGAAAAATAAAAAGAGAGTAGATTCAAATTACTAACATTAGAATTAAAAATACAACCTTAAGGAAACAAACAAGATTTTAAGGCAATACTATTAACAAGTGTAGGCCAATGAATTAGATAATCTAGATAAAATGAATTAATTCTAAAAATAATAAGCAATGAAATCTCACTCAAGGAGACACAGACAATATCAACAGATCTAAAACAAGTAAGTAAAGAAATTGAATCAGTAATTAAAAAAAAAAAAAAAAACAAAAAAACAACCAAGAAAATCCCAGTACCAGATGACTTCACTGGTGAATTCTACCAAACATTTGAAGAGTTAAAATTAAACTTTCTCAAATTATTCAAAAGGTAGAAGAGAAGGGAACACTTCTAAATATTTTATGAGTTCTGCATCACCCAAATACCAAAGCCAGATGAACATATTACAAGAAAAGGAAACTACATACAAATCCCTTACAAATACAAGTGCAACAATTCTCAACAAAACTCTATCAAGCTGAATCCAGAAGCATATTAAACAGATTACACATAATGATTAAGTGGGATTTATCCCAAAAATGCAAGGGTAGTTCAACATAACGAAGTCAATCAATGTAGCACACCACATTAATTGAAGAAAGGAAAAAGAAAACAACCCATATAGTCATTTCAATTGATGCAGAAAAGGTATCAGACAAAATTCAGTGGTCTTTTGTGATTTAAGAAAGAAGGCAGTCAGCAAAACGGGAATAGAAGGAAACTTCCTCAAGATGGTGAAGGGCGTTCATGAAAAGCCTCATAGCTAACATCATATTCAATTGAAAAACTGAAGCCTTTCTCTCTATTATCAGGAACAATACAATAATTTCTACTTTGACACGTATTCAACATTTTACTGAATGTTCTATTCAGAGCAATTAAGCAAGAAAAACAAATATAACACATCTACATTGTAAAGGAAGAAATAAAACTATCACTATTCACAGATGACATGATCTTATATACAGACAATACTCAAGACTCCTCATAAAAATTATTACAGCTCATGAATTCAGCAAATTGCAGGATAGAAGACACACAAAACTCTGTTATATGTGTGTACACTAGCAATGAACAACCTGAAAGGACATTATGAAAAGAATTCCATTTACAATAGCATTAAAAAGAATAAACTAGTTTGGAATAAACTTAACCAAGAAGGTGCAAGATTTGTATACTGAAAACTATAAAATATTACTGAAAGAAATTAAAGAAGACCTAAATAAATGGAATGTATCTTGTATTTACAAAGTGGAAGACTTAATATTGTTAAGATGACAATACTCCTCAAATTGATCTACAGATTCAATACAACCCTTCAAAAATCCCAATAGTTTCTTTTTCCATTGTTGTAGAAACAGAAAAGCTAATCATAAAGTTCATAAGCAATTGCACGGGACCCCAAATAGCCAAAACAATATTTAAGAACAAAGTTGGAGGACACACATTTCCCAATTTCAAAACTTACTACAAAGCTAGAGCAATCAAAACAGTATGCTACTGGCATTAGGATATACCATAAAAGTGTAGGTTAGATCATATACATATGGATCATGGAATGTAATTAAGACTGCAGAAATAAACCCATACATCTATTTTCACTTGATTTCAACAAGCATGCCAAGAACATGCAATGGGAAAAGAATAGTTTCTTCAACAAATAGTGCTGAGGTAACTAGATATCCACATACAAAAGGATGTTGGACCTTGATCTCACATTGTATACAAAAAATAACTTCAGAGTATCAAATATCTAAATGTAAAGGCTAAAATTATAACATTTGTAGAAGAAAAGATACTGGTATGTCTTCATAATCTTGGATTTGGCAGTGCTGTCTTGCCTATAATAATAAAAGTACATGCAACAAAAGAAAAAAACAGAAAAATTGGGCTTCAGAATTAAAAAGTTTTGTGCATTAAAGTGCACAATCAAGAAAGGGAAGGCTGGGCATGGTGGCACATCCCTGTGCTACCAGCTATTTGGGAGACCGAGGCGGGAGGCTGAGGTGGGAGGTTGAGACGGGAGGATTACTTGAGCCCAGGAGTCTGAGGCCAGCCTGGGCAACACAGTAAGATTCCATCTCCACAGAAATGTTTAAAAATTAGCCAGGCTTGGTGGCACATACTTGTAGTCCTAACTATGAGGAGACTGAGGCAGGAGGATCACTTGAGCCTGGGAGGTGCAGGCTTCATTGAGCCATGATCACACCACTGCACTCCAGCCTGGGTGACAGAGTGAGACCCCAACTCTTAAAAAAAAAAGAAAGGGGAAAAGACAGCTCACAGAATAAGAAAAAATGCTTGCACATCATATGTCTGATAAAGATGCAGGATACAAAATATATAGAGAACACTTACAACTCAACAACTGAAAAACAAACAACCCAACTCAAAAATAGGCAAAGAACTTGAATAGATATTTCTCCAAAGAAGATACACAAATTGCTAATAAGCACGTAAAATTATGGTCAATATCACTAGTCACTAGGAAAGTGCAAATTAAAATCACAATGAGATACTACTTCACAACCACTAGGATGGCTATAATAAAAAAAATCTGAGACTAACAAATGTTGATAAGGATGCAGAGAAACCAAAATCCTCATCAACTGCTGGTGAGAATGTCAAATGGTAAAGTTGTGGAAAACAGTTTGGTAGTTTCTCAATTAGTTAAACATGGAACAATCCTAAGACCTAGCAACTCCACTCCTAAGTATACCTCCTGAAGAATTGAAAACAAGCGTCAAACCAAAACTGGTGTATAAACATTCATAGCCGCACTATTTGCAACAATCAAAAGATGAAAACAACCCAGATGCTTATCGACTGATGAAGAGCTAAACGAAATGTGGTCATCCATACACTGAAATACTATTCAGCCATAAAAAGGAAGAAAAAGTCCTGATACATCTATAACATGGATGAACCTAGAAAACGTTATGCCAAGTGAAGAAGCCAGAGAGAAAAAGCAACGTAATGTCTGATTCCGTGAAAATAAAATATCTGGAATAGGCAAATCGTAGAGACAGAAAGCAGATTAGTGGTTGCCCAGGGCTGGAAAGTGGCAATGGGAGTGACTGCTTAAAGGGACAGCGTTCCTTTTGGAGTGATGACAACGTTCTGGAGCTAAATAGTGGCAAAGGTTGCATAAAGTTATAAATGTACGAAATGCCACTGATTTTGTACTTTAATATGGTTAAAATGGTGAATTTTATATGATTTTAACACAGTAAAAAGTTATTACTCAGATGGTTATTTATAAACATTGTCTTTGTCTAAACCAACTATATGTTAAATTTTTCCAAAAGTGATTAACTTTCAGAAAAACAGATAACACATTGCCTTAAATGATTCTTATTTCTGTTACCTTGTCATCAGTATTCAATTGCAGCCTCTTTGGAGTGGAGTCAGTGCGTGTTAATCTCCGTAGCTCTCACAGTGCCTCTTTCAATGTCACATATGTAAGAGTTCCTAAAGTAAAATGACTCATGGTGAGGAGGAATGCGTCAAAACCACGAGATGCACCATGACAAGCTGCATAACATCACCCTCTCAGAACTTCTGCTTCTTAGGCATCTACCCTGTACCTCGCATACTCACCATTTCTAATCTCCATACCAACTCTGTGGGTAGGTCCACCAGCATGCTACAGGGATAATAGTTGATCTGCTGAGACAAAGAGTGAGTTGTAGTGAGAATACCATAAACAAACAGTTTCAATATACGTTGAATATCTTATTTTAGTTAAAAATATGTAAACATACATTTATTCATCAATCTTTTCATAACACACCAGGAACATCTCTTGGCCCATAGTTGCACCACCTTCTTGCATACATCTCACTTGTAATGCATGGCCTACGATTTCCAGTTGGAGTTTCTTCAGTGAGAAGGGATAACTTAGAGACATGTGTGAAATCATTAGAGTTCAGATTCCTTCTGTATTTTTACATCCCTCCACCTCAGTCAGTAACTAACAGTTGCCTTGTTTGTACCTTACTCAACAGCAATGTTTTCAGTCACTTTGCATATCGTCTTTCCATCACATTCACCTTGGGTTTCACAGACACAACAACTTTATTTAAAAAAAAAATTATTTTATTTATTAATTTTTTGTTTTCATCCAAAAACTAACTTTTAAAATTATTGTACAGTTATAACAAAAAGAACAACAAGCATACCTAAGCTTGGGAGTTAAAACTTATTATGTAGGGTCGTACAACTTAGCCGGTGGCAGCAGAAGTACCTGGGTGTGCTGGAGACAAGTCCTGCCTCTCTATCTTTCTTTTGCACAGGAATCCCCTAAAGAGCTTAATGAAATGCAGATTCTGGTTCAGCAGGTCTGGAATGAACCTGAATTTGTGCAATTTTAACAAACTCCCAGTTGCTGCAATGCTGCTGGTCGAGGGTCTGCAACGTGGGGAACAAGTCGCTATATCAGGCCATGCACAGCAACCAGCATACTTTTCTGCAGCAATGGGAGTGCCATTAACCCAGAAAGTTGGTCAATGCAGGTCTAGCTTCTGTCCTACTGGGTTAAGAATCCCATCATATAAGCGAGGAAGCTAAGCACAGAGAAGCTGAATGATTTACAAAATGGGCAAGTGCACAGTGTACGAGCAGGAATTCAAACATGGGCCTATTTGGCTCCAAAGCCCATACTCTTTCCACTTCACATCTAAGACAGCCAAAAGCAGAGCACCGAAGAGCCCAGGCATCCACAGAGGGACCTGGCGGCAGTGGATGGCAACCCTGCCCAAACCACTCAGAGAAAACAGCAAAGGGAGAAAGCAGGCTCCAGGGCAATAGCTTTGACTTGCTGGCCGTCTTTAACCATTATAAGAAAAAGACTTCGTATTATCTTCTATTGATGTATTGTCACAAAAACTCTGGGCTTGCAGAATTCGTATTGCTTTTTAATTATTATTATTATTATTATTATTATTATTTTTTTGAGACGGAGTCTCGCTCTGTCGCCCAGGGTGGAATGCAGTGGCCGGATCTCAGCTCACTGCAAGCTCCGCCTCCCGGGTTCACGCCATTCTCCTGCCTCAGCCTCCTCAGTAGCTGGGACTACAGGCGCCCGCCACCTCGCCCGGCTAGTTTTTTGTATTTTTTCAGTAGAGACGGGGTTTCACTGTGTTAGCCAGGATGGTCTCGATCCCCTGACCTCGTGATCCGCCCGTCTCGGCCTCCCAAAGTGCTGGGATTACAGGCTTGAGCCACCGCGCCCGGCCTCTTTTTAATTATTTTTATCACCACCATTTCCTCTAACATCCTGGTGTTTGTCAGGTGATTTGAAACTGAAATTAACTTACTGGTGCTCTGTTATTTGGGAAAATGCTCAGAAACAAAGCACAAGTATAAAATTGGGCTAAGTACAGTGATATTAGTGCCTCCATCATTCCCTAGGAGAAAGGTTGTTCCAGAAATAGAAAGTATTGCTATTTTTTTCACCAGGCTGATCATATGAATTCATATTCGGTGCTTTATTATACTGAAAACTGCACATGACTCCTTTGGATCTTTGGCTCAATAATCACTTTGATGTTTTATTTATTGATGCAAAAAGTACTTTCCTTTCAAGTTTGTTATCTCTCATTTCAATGGAATTTTTCAAAGTATTAAGAAACTAGCTCCACAGTACTGTCTATCCAGTTTTAAATTGGCACAAGATTCTAGTGTTACGAGTGCCCCTGGGTGTTTCCTGCCATTTAGTTTCAAGCTAATAAGGAAATGCAGAGGTTGGCTAGAATTTGCTATGAATACTGTAGATAGACATTTGTGCTGGAACGCACTCAAAGAAGGTTGAGAGAATGCATTTTATCATACCAGGCACTTTGTTTTTTTGCTCATTGAAATGATTTGTGTTTGGAAATCAGAGCTATTTTTCGTCTTTGGCCAAATCTTTCATGAAGTCTGAACTTCCATGTTTATGAAATCCATCTGTGACATCATTGAGTGGTTTTCACAGTGAAAAAGTAATTGTCAAGGAAGACAATATAAAATGTAATATATTTTTGGGAAAATGTTTATTCCAGTCTCTCACCCATTCTTTTAAATAGAGTTACTTGGGTTTTGTTTGTTCTGTTTTTGCTATTGAGTGTAGGAATTCTTTATATATCTTATTTATGAATCCCTTATCTGATGAATGGTTGCCAGATATTTTCCCATTCTGCAGGTTGCTTCACTGTGCTCATTGTTGCCTTCACTGTGCAGAAGCTTTTTAGTTTGATGTGGTCCCACTTGTTTAGTTTTGCTTTTGTTGCCTATGCTTTTAGTGTCATGTCCATGAAATCATCGTCAAGACCAGTGTCATGAAGCTTTCACCTATGTTTTCTGCTGTGAATTTTATGGTTTCAGGTTATATTTTCAAGTCTGTAATCTACATTGAGTTCATTTTTGTATATTGTGTGAGATAAAAGTCCCAATTTATTCTTTTGTATGTTGATATCCAGTTTTCCCAAAATTATGTATTGGTGAAACTATCTTTTCCCTATGTTTATTCTTGGTAGCTCTGTAGAAAAGTGGTTGACTAGATATATGTGGTCTACTTCTGTTTTCTCTATTCTGTTCCATTGGTCTACATGTCTATGTCTTCATGTCAGTACCGTGGTGTTTTGATTACTGCGGCTTTGTAATATATTCTGAAGTCAGAACAAAATGATGCCTCTAGATTTATTCCTCTTTTTCAGTATGCTTTGATTATTTGGGCTTTTTCATATAAATTTTAGGTTTGTTTTTTTCTGTAAAAACTGTGATTGGGATGTTGATAGGGATTGAATTGAATCTGTAGATCACTTTGGGTAGTATGGATGTTGTAACAATATTATGCCTTTCATTCCATGAGTAAGTAATATCTTTCTATTTAGTTGTGTCTTTTTTCCTTCATTAATGTTTCATAGTTTTCGTTGTATAAGTCTTTCATCCTTAGTTAAGTTTATTCCTAGAATAAAAAGCCAACCTACAGAAGGGGAGAAAATATTTTCAAGCCATATATCTGATATACAGATATATAAGAAACTCCTAAAACTCAATAGCAAAAAATCCTAATAACCCAATTAGAAAGTGGGTAAAATACTTGAATAAACATTTCTCTAAAGAAGACATGCAAATGGCCAACAGGAATGTGAAAAGATGCTCCACGTTACTAATCATCAGGGAAATGCAAATCAAAACCACAATGAGATATTACCTCACATCTGCTAAGACGGCCATTATTAAAAAAAAAAAAAAAAAGATAGCAAGTTCTGGAGAAAATGTGGAGAAATTGGAGCTCCTTTGCAACACTGGAAGAAATGTAAAATGGTGCAACCACTATAAAAAACAGTATGGAGAGTCCTCAAAAAATTAAAAATAGAACTATCATATTACCCAGAAATCCCACTACTGGGTATATATCCAGAAAAACTGAAATCAGATCTTGAAGAGATATTTGCACTCCCCCTTTCATTATGTAAGATATGGCCTCAATATGTAAGATATTGTCCATCAGCGGATGAATGGATAAAGAAAATGTGATCTACACACACAATGCAATATTTTTCAGCCCTAAAAAAGAAGAAAATCTTGTGTATGTGACAACATGGACGAACCTGGAGGACGTTATGTTGGGTGAAATAAGCCAGTCACAGAAGTACAAATACTGTGTTTTTCACTTATATGAGGAATCCAAAAGAGCCAAACTCATAGAAATAGTGAAATGGTGGCTTCCAGGGACTGGGGTGGAGGTACTGCTCAAAGGGTGTAAAGTTTTGTTATACAAGAGGAGTAGGTTCCAGAGATCTGCTGTACAGCATAGTGCCTGTAATTAACAACATTGTCTTGTGCACTTAAAAATTTATTAAAAGTGTAGATCTCATGTGAACTGTTCTTACTGCAATAAAAAGATGTCTTTTTAAAAACACACTAAATATCTTCTCATTGAACTTTTCACACTGAAAATAAGAGTATTGATTAGTTCAAAGTCATAGTGACTCTATACATCATTTTTGGGAAGATTAATAGAAAGTGGAGACACATAGAAAACAGCTTGGGGTAAAAATATGAAATTTAATCTGTATTATCAGATATACAGTCTGCCAGTAGAATAGAGAGTGAAGTTTCTATAATGTGGAAAATACTTTTCATCAAACTTGTCCACGTGGAACCCGGGCCGTTCAGCTTGTTGTGTGGCATCACCTCTTCTCTGCTGTCCATTTCTCTTGCCCAGTAGCTGACCTGTCTACAGGTTAACAGGAGAGGTAAGTGCAGGAGAGGTGACTTGGGGTGGAGACACGCACCAGAAGATTGCGTTTGCTGAAGAAGAATTTTACTACTTATGAAATGAAACACATCCTCAGAAAAGCTGGCACCAAATTTGAAGCAGGAAGTCCTCATCAGAAAAAGGTGATTCTAGCTTATATTCACCTGTTCCCTCTAATAAAATCAGATATGCTACAAAGAGAGAACATCAAACTCAAGAGTCCCTCATCAAAAGGGAAAAATGAAGATTATTTACAAAAGTAGGGAACACAAATTTAGAAAAATCAACTAGAGCTGCTGCAGTTCTCCAGGGCCAGTAACAGTGGGAACCAAAATATCCAAGACCTGAAGGGGCAAAGGAGGAAGTGGCTGCTGGTAACCTAGACAGGGAGGTCTTGTGGAGAGAGCCGTGTTATGGGGGTAGGCACGTCTACCCTCTCCTCCTGCCAGGGATCACCCATCTACACCCTGTTAGCTGAATCCAGTTAGAAGGCAGAAGGCAAGGGAGCCCGCTGCTCTAGTCAGTGTGGGGAAGGAGGATAGGAAGGGCTGGAGAGGAGAACTGGAGGGAGCAGTAGGAGATGCCTTCATAACTTACTATGGAGAGCGTCTCCTGGATTTTCCTCAGAGCCTATTCTGCTGAGCTTGGCCTCCCTTCCTGAGCACTTCATCCTCAAAATGTCAGCAAGCCTGCATATTTGAAGTGACCAGACCGTGGCCCAGTTCACAGCACTGCCTTGCAGATGGAAGCAATGGCTGGACGTTTGACTTGGGTGCAAACACTGGGAGAAGTTATGGAGGGTTTGAGTAAGTGATGACTAGGCAATAGATACTTTTATTAACCATTTGCAAAGGTGGCTTTACGCAGAAGGTGGGATAGGCCAGGGCCGATGTGACAGTAGTGTGCTAGAACAATTCACGAAAGTATACTGGTGGCCCAGAAGAGTGCAGACGTGAAAGGGTACACAGTTCTGCCCACAAGATCCCTCACACGACTGTGTGTCCACAACACACATTTATTTGAGGAGCTTCATTAAGGACATTAGATATCTCTCCAGCTTGACCTGAGATGTTCAAATATTTGTCACTTGAAATGGAAAATCAAGTGTGTGTGCATGTGTGCAGGAGCTCCTCTTGAAGGCACCTTCCCTCACTGGCTGGAGACCTTGGGCCAGGAGACATCTGGAAGGAATTGTTCTTGGACTGGCTGAGGAGCTGAGGGTCACTCAAACCGGAGAATGTTTGAAAGGTGAAATCGCCCACCTGCTGTAGGAGGGCACCCATTGTTCTGCCTGGACAGTTTCTGGGAGGAAACAGTTTCCCCTGACTTTGCTCAGCCTGGATCAAGGGACTGAGATTGGTGATTCCCACTCATACTGAAAAGCAGAGTCTGACGCCCCACTGATCTCTACTTTTTCTCTCCCCAAGTCCGGAGCCAGGCCAGAGGCTTTGTAAGCGTCACTGAGTCCACATGTTCTGGAGGGGTCAGTGGTGGAGGCCTTAAAAATAAAAAGCTAGCTGGGCGTGGTGGCTCACGCCTATAATCTCAGCACTTTGGGAGGCCAAGGCGGGTGGTTCACAAGGTCAGGAGATTGAGACCATCCTGCCTAACACGGTGAAACCCTGTCTCTACCAAAATTAGCTGGGCATGGTGATGGGTGCCTGTAGTCCCAGCTACTTGGGAGGCTGAGGCAGGAGAATGGCGTGAACCCAGGAGGCGGAGCTTGCAGTGAGCTGAGATTGCACCACGGCACTTCAGCCTGAGCGACTGAGCAAGATTCCATCTCAAGAAAAAAAAAAAAAAAAAAACAACTGTTGGGACGAGAACATGGAAAGTCATAACCAGATTTTTCAGTAAGAATTTAAAACTGTAAAGTATCTTGCTGTAGTAAGTTGTTATGAAAATTAATCAAGTATGCTTGTATGGAACCGAGTACAAGACCATATGATTTAGTGTGCATTCGAGAAACGGCTGTTGTTGTTTTTGAGAAAGCCAGGCTAAAATTCTGGGGCAAAAAAAAGAAGAGCTAAATCAATGCTCTTTGGCTTCTTAACCCTTAACCTCAGAAAGCTCCACTTTTATCATCTATAACATGAAATTAATGATACCTTGTCAGTTGGTTGAAGTTTCCAAGGCATTCAAGCCTATATTCATTAGCCTTATTTTAGTCAGTATTTTAACAGCTGGCCAGATTTGTTGGGCTATGTAATCCAGAGCATGTAGTGAAGAAGAATTGTTTTGTCCATTGGCGAAATACATACGCAACTGCAAGAGGAAAAGACTTTCATGTCGACAGTGGATAAAGGTGTCAACTGGAGGTAGGATGCTGGCTGCTTCTCTTCCTACGTAAATGGCAGAGAATGCTGTGAAGAATAGTATTGCTTTTTAATGGGCTCTAGTACTTGCATTGCTGTGCTCTCCATTTGATATTAGGAAGAAAATACCTTCTAAAAGTTGTGCAAAAGCTGTGCAAATGACTGTCAGGACAAACCAGCCCCATGTTTTACTAAGGTGCCTTTCACGTTTGTCGGGCACAGAACAGCAGCAGTGTGGGTAGAGAGCTATCTCATTACAGTTCTGTCTCTCAGACTGCCTACCCAGTCTTACCCTGCCAAACTGCTTACTTCTGATATAACGGGGTATTCCCTCTTCTGCATTAGAACCCGTAGGAGACTATAGGCTCTTTTAAGGGACTTTAAAAAATGCTATGAGTTAAGGATCCTACAAGGCTAATGAACTATTTTCTTTCATATAGGTAATGCTGGAATCTAGATATAAAACAGCTTCATTTCCTAAATGAGTTGGAGGATAAAACTTCAACACACAACAGATATCTCAGTTTTTCTCTCTAAATAAACTGATCTCATGGAAGGTGTATTACCCTACTCCTAGCCTGTGAGAATCTGGACTGTTTTATTGAGGAGACAGAAAGATGTTCTGCATGTGAGCTCTCTTAGTAGATAGTGGTCCTCACTAGTTTGCTATCATCTTGATTTTCTGAAGGTCAAAGTCTCTTAATTGTCTTGCATATGTAGCCTCATCAGCTACAGAAAGAAGACTTAGGCCTCAAATGCCTAAAGCCCTTGGAAAATACAATTTCCAACCTTCTGGAAGTTTCTCCTCTGCCTTTCATTTCACTTGAGAAGAAGCAACTTACTGAGAAAAAGGCTGGAGCAACTCCTCAGAGGCTGGCAAGAGTGCCAATCCCTCCTCTAGCTCAGGAAATCAGGACTTTGATCAACAGAGTTTCAGAGGCTGAGGCTGCAAAGCACAGCAATCTGTGCCCACAAACTCTCTTGTGCTTCTGAATTCTAGTGTAACAGCTGCATGAAATTCATTAAATGAAGAGGGGGTAGCAATGCTCACGGAGTGTTTCAGAGGCCATAGGCTATGGAGGTGGTTGTTCCATAGACATCAGAAACGAAGTGACCAAGCTGAGCCTGTGGAAACCATGGCCTTATTCTTGGAATGGGAGGCTAGGGTCAGACACTGCCACCTGCTTTCAAGAGCGACTGTGCACTGGAGTAAAGGAGGTGCATGTGTGTCCAGTTTCACAGCTTGGGTGGCATCAGGTAGGTCTCTCTTGACTAGGTATGACTATATAAAGTGCAGTGTGTCAATTTGATCACATCTCAGCCGATGGAGAAGTTGAAGGCCATACTTCTCTAACTTTTTTTTCCCAAGACAGTGTTACTTCTGCCTAGTCAAACACCAGGAAAACGGGATTGTGGCCAAACAGGAGCCCAATTTTATATTTAGAGATTGTTGATCCAAGCCAGGGACACTCAGGAACAGTCTTAGATTTGGGGATTTGAAGAATTTAATTCTTTTCTTTAGGACATGTGATTCTCTTACTGGTAAGAAAAGAATGCTCAGCATTTTCTCATAAATCTAGACATTGGTGGGAAACATCGATCCAAACTGCATTTGTTCTTGATGCAGATATTTCCATAAAAGATGTTTGGACTCATGAAAGCTCAGATGTCGGCCAGGTGCGGTGGCTCACGCCTGTAATCCCAGCACTTTGGGAGGCCGAGGTGGGTGGATCACAAGGTCAGGAGATCAAGACCATCCTGGCTAACACGGTGAAACCCTGTCTCTACTGAAAATACAAAAAATGAGCCGGGTGTGGTGGCAGATGCCTGTAGTCCCAGCTACTTGGGAGGCTGAGGCAGGAGAATGGCATGAACCTGGGAGGTGGAGCTTGCAGTGAGCCGAGATTGCGCCACTGCACTCCAGCCTGGGAGACAGAGAGAGATTCTGTTTAAAAAAAAAAAAAACAAACCAAAAAAAACAGAAAGAAAGCTCAGATGTCTCAAGAAAGCCAGAGAAGGCTGTGTGGGGTAGGGAAGGTCTCTGCGTGTGAGTGGACCCGCTCTCTCCCTGTCCCCAGGCTCTCTGGCATTTTCTGAGGACAGTGTCCCGCAATGCCTAATTAGATGCTGTCTGCTAACTTCGGTATCCCATTGCTGTGTTCCTAGTTTGTCTTCCAAGGATTGGGTGTACCATGTTAAGACAAAACATTGCAATGTTAAAACACAACACTGTTGTGAAGATCATCTTTGTTTTCAGAATATATTTTAAGAGTTAGTGGAATAGAGAGTGGCTTGTTTGTTACCAGTAAAGCTCTTCCTTCACCCAGAAACCACAAGAGCCTGACAGTCAAGTCGTTCCCACAGGTGCGTGTGGTCCCTGCTGGGCTGCCAGCCTCCCTGACAGGCCCTTCGTGGTGGTGCTGCTGAGTTACTGTAGCATGCCCCCACGGGATCAGACAACTGTTGCGGACTGCTACGATGACGTCACCTGGAGGCAGCAGACCTGAGCGTGATGTGTGATCCTGCTCTCTGACACCGGAACTTGTCATGTCTGAGCAAACCGACCTTTAGTTCTGTACCAGCTATAGTCAGAAGGCCAGGAATTTCCTTTTGAGCCCCAGGTCAACTTGGATGGTATGAAGTAGAAGTCTAAATGACACCCAGATTTTACGATTGCCCAAAGAACTGCCTTCCAACCTGGCCCTCATCAGCCTGCTCCCCAGGGGAGGAAGCCTGGTCCCAGCAGGTCTTATTCGCTCTTCACCACCTTCCCTGAATCTGGTATTCCCATGTAGAATGACCTGCTCCTAACTGAGGGAGAGGCTGGCCAGCACTGATTGCGTGCTGTGTACTTTGAGCTTGTGATGGAATATTTAGGGGCCAGACACGCCTTCCTCAGATAGAGCGCCATGGTCTCGAGTTAACATTTCTGACACTCAACCCTGAACGGCTCTGAGGTCAATCATTGTTTCTTTGAGGTGATGGGAAATCCCGTAACGTGGAGATCATAGTGGGACACGGGGGAATTTAGAGTCTTATTTGGGCTAACATGACACAACCAAGATAAGATGGAGTGTACATGGGTGAGATAGCATCAGGCAGAAAGCTAGGGTGCCGGTGACCCGTGAGTAAATTCTGTTGTTTCTTGTGGGTAAGGATTTATGTTGTATCAGAAAGTGGTAAGACCACATGAATTTCATATCATCCTTAAGAAATATATACATATACATACATTGTATACACGTTAATATCTATATATTTGCGTATATGTAAATGTGTGTAAATGTAGCATATTTTTAAGAAGCACAAAGAGCTGAGTCTAGGGGAGTGCCTGTGAACTGAATTGTGGTAAGTCACTGAGGTATTCTTCACCAGTGAATACAGTTTTTCACATGATTTTATTATGTCTTTTTTTTTTTTTTGAGACGGAGTCTCGCTCTGTCACCCAGGCTGGAATGCAGTGGCCGGATCTCAGCTCACTGCAAGCTCCGCCTCCCGGGTTCACGCCATTCTCCTGCCTCAGCCTCCCGAGTAGCTGGGACTACAGGCGCCCGCCACCTCGCCCGGCTAGTTTTTTGTATTTTTTTTAGTAGAGACGGGGTTTCATCGTGTTAGCCAGGATGGTCTCGATCTCCTGACCTCATGATCCGCCTGTCTTGGCCTCCCAAAGTGCTGGGATTACAGGCTTGAGCCACCTATTATGTGCCCAGCCTATTATGTCTTTTAAAGATAGTATCAGTATTAAATAGATCTACAGATAAAATGTATTTGTGAGAGTATTTTGACACCTTTGTTTATTGAACTTGGTAGACATTTAAGTCAGTATTTTCATTTTGAATAAGCCCCCTTCAGTCTGCACCACAACTTAAAATATATTCTAAATATAAAGCACTTTGGTACTCTATGCGGTCATTATAACTTAATGCCACACCGAATGCTGCAGTACTTCATAAAGTTAATTCTTAAATACCAGGATGGCTCTTTGCCGTGATCATGGTTTCCGTGTTTGCTTTTGTTCCATCTGGCTTTCGGTTACTTCCGCTTCCCCTCCTCAGTCTCTGCGAGCAGTAACACTTGATGCTGGATAGCACCATCCGCGATACTCCAAAGGAATGGGCAGACAATGCACTCCTGCGCCCTCCTAGTGTCCCTGCAAAGAAGCACACTGGCCCTGAAACCGCCAGCACAGAGCCACATCGGCGGCAGGAGACACTGAGTGGGTCAGTGTGTGCAACGATAGGATGGCTTCACACAAAGACTTGGTTGCATGCCAAGTCAGGGTCTAACGGAGCAAGCCCCCGGGGCAGACCATGCCCACTGCAGTCTCTCTGAGCAGCTGAAGTTCTGTCTCTGCGTGTTCATCTTAGAAGGTGGCATGGATTCCAGAGTGCAGTTTCCTCCGCCTGCCCCTAACAAGACAGTGTGAGTCAGGGTTCAGGTCCCCCAGGAAGAGGAAACTGCAGTGAACGGGCACTTTCTCTATCATTTGTGTGGCGTGTACCACTCTGCAGCCACCCCTGTGTCACTGCTCCTGTGTAACAGGATTGATGTTGCTATTTCCCCAGTGACCCTGTCTACTGAGAGGGCTAGGAAGCCGCATGCCTCCTACAACAACCAGAAGCCAACAAGCGAGTCTCCTCTCTCAACAAGGTAAGACAAATGATGTCAAAATAGGTTAAATTACTTCGAAACTTTAATTACAGATACTTTTCCACGCAACATTTCTGAAATGAAAGCTTTGATTCTCCCCTTTTTTTGCATAAAGGCTAGGAAGGTGGTTTAGCCAGACCGTACATCTTTTTGTATATACATATCTACACCTGTGTCTCTTCTTTATTAATAAAAGGTGTCTTGATCACAGTCCCAAACCAACTCTGCATTGGATTCCAGCATATAAAACTCAGAGAGTAAAACAATGTCAAAGGAAGACAGGCTGCAACCACAGGAAAATGGCAGGAAAAACTGTAGCTTATAGTTGTTTCTTCTAAGTTTAACTCAGAAATATAATAATAATAAAGAGAAAAAAATAAGAGGCCTTAGCTTTCATCCCTGCTACCAAACACGCTCGTCCAAAACTCTCAGCTGTCTTAAAGTGCAATTACTGTTGTGAAGTTGCTCAGGCCAGGGATCAGGCTGGATGGAGTTCAAAGCAGAAACTTCAAACACTCCTTGCTGTTCATGACTCAGGGGCGGGGAGGGAGGGAGAGGAGAAAAAGAAGGACAGTTCTCTGGCATTCAAGTGCATCAAAAGAATAAATGTCTTTTCTTTCGGTAAAGAAAATCTGTCAATAGTAAGGAATCCTGGTTTGGAAAAATACAACTTTCTAAAACTTCTATCTGCGGATGTTCCAATGCAGCAGAGTGACAAGGCAGGCGAGTGCAGCCAGCAGCAGGGGCCAGGTGTGCCTCCCAGGGGCCCGGCCATACAGGTTGCTTCCACTGTCTTCTGCGAGGTCCTCTGCCCTCGGCGAAGAGGAGGCACACTGGACCAAGGGCATCTGGTAGGACGTGGCTCTCTTCTCTGGCCTGTCTGGACTGGACCCATCGCTGGGCCTCTGGCCATTGAACAGCAGATAGCGTCCCCGGGCATCCTGTTCCATTTTGAAGATCTCGTACTCCGTGTGAGGTAGTTTGATGCCCAGGGCCACGCAGCCGTTGGTGTGGGTCACATCCTGCTGGATGCCCACCTGCCAGGAGCCCTCGGCCCCACACTCATTCCCGTTGAAGACGTTGAGCAGTGAGGCTGTGGCTGCATCCATGGGGGTGACCTTCATGTGATTCACTGCGAAGGAGAGAGGAGAGTTCCGTGACTCCAGGGAGTAGGCCTGGGATCCAGAAAATCACCCAGAAAACACTGGCCACGCTCTAACTAGACAAGGCTTCTTTTCCAAAAACAGTCCCACCTACAGACCCACCGGTCTGACTGCAGTAGCCGTCACAGCACTGTCAGGCGGGGAAGAGTTCAACCTGTTGATCTAGGTGGCAGAAACACCGATATGCTGCAGGTGTGGCCACGTGACACACACCATCTGGTGTAGAAACACTGAGCCCGGAATACAGCTGGGAGTGCCTGCAGGCAAGAAATAAAACTACAGCTCGGAGTGCTCCTCAGGAGTTTTATTTGGTGATGCTGACTCCTTGGGATTGAAAAAAATACTCAACAAAGGTTGGAATTTTGCTTTTTTCAAAAGGTTTTCGGGTTTCTAAAAGTTTTGGTGTCAAACACCTATTCTAGTTGGCATTCTCACACATTCCTACGGGCCCATACATGAGGCATCTAAAGTAAGTTAGGCTGCAAGCAAGAAAAATGTGAGTAAATAAATTAAACACAAACCCCAGCTTTTGTGGAGACTTGCTTCTGAAGGTCCCTCCGGGGGCCACTTCCGTGTATAACACGATGAGCTTCGGGGTGGAGTCAAGTAAAGATTGCTTGCTCTCAATTAAGTTTCTCAAAGGGCCTGTATTCCTGGAGCAAACCTTGCTACGCAAAAGGAGGGCTAAAGTCTTCCAGGACTTTCTGGGTTAACAGAAACATTTTACAGTAATGGGACTGAACCCTGGAATGCCATCCTGGAGGAGTCACCTGGGATCGAGGCTACCCCTCTTTATTTGGCATGATAGGGCCGACACCATTTTACAAAAATGCTCAAACTGAAAAAAAAAAAAAAGGCAACCTTCTAAAAATAGCAACCACAAGTCCTGCTTTGTTGCTAGCAGCCTGGTGTAGCTCCTCCCTCCCCTCCTCATGTAGTGATAAGGACAGGGCCTGAACCTTCCCACAGATGCTCCCACCTCCAAGCAGGTGACAACCTCTCAATTACACGACAAGCTCAGGGTTGGAAAGGACAGCTCTGAGCACCTGAGGTGTCACTAATACCTCTTTCCTGCCCACTCAAGAAAGCACTGTGGCACGCAAGCAAATGCAGCGTTATTAGAGGGGCAGCATGGAGTCCGCCACAGTTGTGTACAAAAAACACAAAGTGCAGACTTGAGATTTCTTTTTTTGTTTTTTACAGAGGGGGTCTTGCTGTGCTGCCCAGGCTGGAGTACAGTGGCACGATCATATCTCACTGCAGCCTCAACTTCCCGGGCTCAAGCGATCCTCCTAGCTCAGCCTCCGGAATAGCTGGGATAACAGGCACATGCCACCACATCTGGCTAATTTATTTTATTTTTTATGGAGTTAGGGCCTCACTCTGTTGCCCAGGCTGGTTTCAAACTTCTGGCCTCATGAGATCTTCCTGCCTTGGTTTCCTAAAGTGTTGGGATTACAGGCATGAGCCCCTGCACCTGGCCAGAGATTTCGTTCCCAGTACCATCCTCCCTGGACTGGCAGCTCCCCACATGCAGCGGAGTGGACTCCTCCGCACTCAGGCCTGCAAGCGGAGGCTGTCCGCCTGATCCATTCTGAGCAGGGAGAAACTCAGAGGGCGTTGGGAAGGACTGAGGCCGAAATGGCTCCCTGATTTCTTTCCTAGAAACTCAGGCAGAAAAGCGGTCCCTTCCCTCAGCTCTGCCTCCACAAAAATGTCACGGGGCCGCGTAGCGGCTGTGATACTGGGACTCGAGATGGGAATCCTCCTACCTTTGAACACGAACTCCGTGCCTCCCATGACCCTGGAGGACAGCACGCCGCGGCTGTAGCGGCCCCGGGCGTAGATGGAGAAGGTGGGGTGCTTGCACACCGGGTCTGAGTAGTGGTAGTAGTGGCCCTCCCAGGTGTTGTTGTTGTCATGGAAGATGAAGTGGCGGGTGAGGAAGAGGACTTCGGGGCGCACCTCGCAGCGCTGGCTCACCCACTCCCCGTGCAGGCCAATGGTCAGGTCTGCCTTCGGGGGCAGGATGGGAGGGTGGTGCTCGTCCGACCGGTAGATGATCCGACAGGCGATGCAGGCGTGGTCATGGTTCTGAAGCCAAGAAACAAACACAGTGCACGTGTGCTTCTGGCAAATGGGGTCTCACCAGGTACCAGGTCACCATCAGTGACAACCTCAACACCAAGAACCAACTGGAATCACGCTCCGGGCACAGAGGTGAGAGTGATGTGTGCCTGTGTACGCAAAGTGCACACGTGTTTGTCTGACAGTACAGACCTACGCACACATTTCAGATGTGATGTGGCCTCTTCAGAATCCTATTTTCAGACCACATGCACTGGACACTTGATTTCAAAAAGAAATGATGGCAGCACCTCACGCCCATTAGGATGGCTGCTATCAAAAATGCTATCAAAAAATCACAAGTTGGCAAGGATGTGAAGCAATGGGAGCCCTTACACACAGCTGATGAGAATGCAGAGCGGTCCAGCCACTGTGGAAATCAGTAAGGTAGTTCCTCAAACAAACAAACAAACAAACAAAAACCAAAAACGAAACAGAATTATATGACCCAGCAGTCTCACTTCTGGGTATGCACCCAAGAGAGTTGAAAGCAGGGACTTGAATAGCTATTTGCACACCCATGTTCACGTCAGGGTTATTTACAATAACCCAAAGGTAGAAGCACCCCAACTGTTCACTGACAGATGAATGGATCCACAAAATGCGGTCTAGCCATACAATGAAATACCCTTCAGCCTTAGAAAGCCAGGAAGTTCTGACACCCGCTACAATAGGGGTGAATCTTGGGGACACCGTGGTGAGTGAAATGAGCCAGACACAAAAGGAGACTGTATGATGTCACTCATAGGAGGTCCCTAGAGTGATCAAATTGAGAGAGACAGAAAGTGGAGTGGTGGTAGCAGGGGCTGGAAGTGGGGGGACGAGTTGTGGTTTAATGAACTAGAGGTTCAGTCTGGGAAGATGAAAAAGTGCTGGAGGTGGAAGGTGGTGATGGCTGCATAATAACGTGAATGCCCTCAGTGTCACAGAACTGCACGCTTAAAACTGGCTAAATGATACGTTTTACATTATGTGTATTTTACCACAATTAAATTTATTTTAATAATAAAAGTTAGGAGACACAAAGAAAAAAAAAAAAGGCCAGCACTCCACTGGCTGTGGATGAAATGGAGTTGTGTAGGAAAGGCAAGGTCCTTTAGGAGAGGGAATGGAGGAGGCGGCCTGCAAGAAGGGAGAGCTGGAGGCCGCGGAGCAGCAAGCACACCTGCACACCGCCCTGTCTCCGGGCCTGCCCGCCGCCAGGTTCAGAAGGTTTCTGTGTTCCTCTTCTTGCTTCAGCTTTAAGCAAGACAGTCACAGCTCTGACCTTCCAGGAGACCCTGTAATGCCTAGTCTATTTTATAACAGGAACACAGCAGGGAACAAGGGCTGTTTGTGGCACAGAAAGTCCTCTCTGGTGAGGGTTGCACACGTCAGAGATGCTGGAAGTCAGGGCACAGGGTGCTTGAACACAGTGCCAGTGCCTCGCTGTCTGACCAAGGTCTCCAGACACCTCTGAGCCCAGGCTGCCTCCTCCTGCACCTGGCTCATCCCTCCACTATTCTCCTCCCACCCAGGGGGTGCAAAGCTGGCAGGCTAGCAGAACGCTGACCACTAGCAGCACGTGCCAAGCGGATCAGGCTGTGGTGGGGAGATAGAAGCGGGTAGCTCAGTGTTCTGGGGACGGCTGGGCCACCCCAGCCCCGTGCTCCCGTGCTATCAGTTCGTGGCCTCACATCTGCCCTGCGGCCAAGGCTGAGGGCTGCCCACTGACTGGGCAGGCACACGCTTATTCTCTAGCAGTTCTTTAAAGTTGGAGATCTCAATCACCAGGGTCTTTGGGTTTACAGCCCTCACTCAACATGTGATTTCCTTGTGGTTGCTGTTTGGTTTCTCAGAGAGGGCAGGAGGAGCATTCTCCTCGGAGAACAGCTGTGCTCGCTAACTTGCGCTGCTGCTGCGTGCATTAAATGGGCATGGAGTTGCACTTCATCTGAGAGAATGTTTCCTTTGCTAACATGGTTTGTGGCTTGTAGACGAATGGATCAAATAGCTCCAGCATTGAGAGGAAGGCCCAGTCCTGGGTATCCCCAGGCTCTACGTGCATTTGTTGGCCTGCGGTTTCCTACAGAGGGCTTTGGGGCACACGGAGAAACTGCCTGCAACCTGTGCTCAGCAGTCAGCTGCCCTCTGCAAGCTACAGGAGAAATAGAGAAGAGCTCCTGCATGAGGCCCATTAGCCCAGTGATTAATTATGTGACGGAAAGATGGCTCTGCCCAGTTCCTAGGGGCCGAGGCCAGCCCCGGCCGCTTCACAGTTGGTGATTTTGGGCAAGTTATTTATTTCTCTCCATACCAACTTCCTCATTTATACAATGGTGATCATGACACTTACTTGCGTAACTGCTGCAAGAAATGAACAGCAGATTAAGGTGGTTCCCACTCAGTGTACCCACTTGGTGTGAACATTAAATAAAGGCCTATCTGCCACCCTATGTGCCACTGTCTTTCAAATGCACCTTAAGGTGAAGAAAATACAAACTGAGTTAAAAGAAAGCATCACTGAGTACGGTAGGTTAGGCTTTATGTTTCCTTTGTCAACTACTACGGGGTAAAGGTTCCAGATTTTTCACCTAAACAAGGGTTCGGATATTCAAAACCCAGGATGGAAAGTTAATATGACATCGTGTGCCCAGCCCAGGGCTCTGCATAAGTGCTGGAACTGTCACCATTGAAATCAGGCCTGCGGTCCTGGTGTGGGGACCAGTGACACGCCCCCTGACACTGGCTCGGAGCTTGGATTCAAATCATGAAAGCTGCACAGGCAGGAAGGTCGTTGTCAGAGACACAGGCTGTGCAGGAGCCGGACCCTGGCCCAGCACCACCTACAGCTGAGCCCAGCACATGCTGAAATAAGAGAGGCCACTTGGAGCACTGGTTCCATCAGGGTAAGAAGCGTGGAGTCAGATCTTCCCCAATCAGCCAGGAGAAGCTCTGCACTCCTACCATTTGCAGCTCATCGCTGGTAGCGGCTGTCCCCTCTGCCTGGGCAGGTCCCCAAAGCCTAGCTGGCAGCCCCGCTTCCCTACACCAACCCCAACCTCCACCTCCCCTCTGTGCCAGTCCCCACAACTTGGTTTGCCATCTGTAATTTGGGAATTTAAAAACATCAGTTGCCGACTCCTTCATTTCTGGTCACTCTAAGGAGGTGAGAGTCTCTTTAATTCCTCAAATAGCAGGATCAGTTCAGGAGGAGCTCAGAGAGCTTCTAAGTGGGAGAGAGAAAGGAAAGAAGGGATGTTAGTTCTTGCAAGAGATGCTTCTGGGACAACGTCGAGGAGCAACTGCCCTTTGGCTCAGACAAGGACAAGGCTCGGGGGAGGGGAGGGGGCACTGCTGTTGCGCTGGCTGTTCCAGAACGGGTGTTTTCAGGGGTGCTTTCCTTTAGGAATAATGAGGCCGGGGTCCTGAGCTCCCAGATGAGGGCCCAGTGGGACTTGGTCACTTCAGGAAAATGATGGTCCTGGGCTGAAGTGTTGCTGTTCCATAGCAGAGGAAAGCAGGCCAGGCAGGGTTTTTGTTTGTTTGTTTTGTGGGGGGCACAGGCGCAGGGAGGCTCGTTTTCCACCAGGTGGGCCTGAGAATTTAGGGAGGGTGCAGGGAGTGGGAGAAACCTGGCTCTTGGGTATGGTCTTGCTGAATCCCTAAACTAGATGCTTGTGTGTGTGTGTGTGTGTGTGTGTGTGTTAAAAAAATACCTAACGAAGAATTTGCCATCTTAGCCATTTTAAATTATATTTACACTGTTGTATGGCTACCCCGGAACCTGTTCATCTTTCCCAGCCGAAAATCTGCACCCAGTAAACACTAACGCCCCATTCTCCCTCCTGGCCCTGGAAACCTCCATTCTCCTTTCTGTCTCTATGGATTTGACCCTTAGAGGTGCCTCATCTGGGGGGAACTATCACTATTTGTCTTTTTGTATCTGGCCTATTTCACTTAGTATAAGCTCCTCAAGTTTTATCAATGTTGTAAAATGTGTCAGAATCTCCATCCTTTCAAGGCTGATATTCCTTGCATGAATATTCCACATGTTGTTGATTTATTCACGTCGATGGACATTTAGGTTGTTGCTTCCGCCTCTTGGCTACTGTGATTGATGCTGCTAGGACCATAGGTGTCCCTACGTTTGTTCAAGTCCTTGCTTTTAATTCTTTTGGGTATGTACCCACAAGGCGAACAGCTGGATCAATTTGGTAATTCTATGTTTAAGTTTTGGGGGGAACCACCATACCACTTTCTGGAGTGGATGAATCATTTTACATCTCCATCAGTAATGTATAAAGTTGCAGTTTCTCCACATCCTTCCCAACACTGGATATTTTCTGGTTTTGATTGTTTTGTATTTTGTAATAGCCATCCTAATGGGTAAGTTGATATCTCATTGTGGTTTTAATTTACATTTTCCTTTGCCAATTTTTAAAATTTTTTTTTATTTTTTGGTTGTTGACTAGTTACCCTTTTTTTTTCTTTTTTTGAGACAGGGTCTCACTCTGTTGGAGGTGGGAGAGAGAAAGCCTGGGGGTTGCCGAAGCTGGAGTGCAGTGATGTGATCTCGGATCACTGCAACCTTCACCTCCCAGGCTCAAGCCATCCTCCCACCTCACGCTCCTGAGTAGCTGGGTCTACAGGTGTGCACCACCATGGCTAGATAATTTTTGTTTTTTTTTAATTTTTTATAGAGACATGGTTCCACCATGTTGCCCAGGCTGGTCTCAAACTCCTGAGCTCAGGGCAATCTGTCTGCCTCAGCGTCCCCAAGTGCTGGGACAACTCTTTAGCTGCCATGAAGAAACCAAAGTTATCATAACAAGTGGAGTTGTTTCTGGCCTCCGTGGACACTGTCAACAAGGGGGCAGTTTTAGCCACCGTTGAATAAGGAGATACCTCTGTATTGTAACGAATTTTAAAAATATAATTTATGCTCCTAGTTCTCATAATCTTTGGCCTGAATAAAAATTAGAGACCTACAGGCACAACTACAGAGAAGCAGAAATTAAAGCCTGTATATTGTATTGGTTCTAAAGTTTCTCTTTTCTGAGATGTTTTTCGGAAACAGCATTCTTCCAAGATGGAGACATGGAAAGAGAATTACACGTGCAGTTTTTAAACATGGTGAGTGATTGGTACTGTGGAATATCATTTGCTCTGTAAAATTATTCCCTCTTTTTTGGGGATTCATGTTCCAAGACATGACTCCCATTTGAGAAGTGTCCTCTCCCAGGCTCACCAACTTGGCTTCCATGGCACCCCCTTTCCCTGAATCTTAGAAAAGGCTATTTAAAGCCAGAGCTTCTGTACGCAGAAGATTTGAAGGTTAAAGCTGAGGAACCAGAAAGTGTTTCCTTGTTGCTATTCTTTATACAAACTATAAAAAGCGTTCATCAGAAAGGGGAAGGGAGAAAAAAGATCCTATGCAAATAAGCTCTGGGAAAAAAATTAAGCTTATTTTAAAAATGTGAAAGAAGCTTATACTTTATAAATAAGCAATGTTCTAGGCAAAGAGTGGGGTTCTGCCTACTCTGCTCTCTGATTCCTGCTTACTTAGGTAACAAGTTAAATAACTACAGCGAGCATTCACAGGGTATTCGAGTCTCGGGGGCTCAAGTACAGCATCTCCTTAGACTTTACAACCTCCCAGGAGACCACGGCAGACGCGGCAACTAAGGCACCTGGAGAGAAACAGTCAGATGACTTTACAAACCCAAAGTGGAGCCAGGATAGGAATTTGGTCTTAGGACTTGCTGAGTGCTGCCTCCTGGCCAGAGTTGCCTCACAGGCTGCAAAGATCAGACGTTTCCCCAGCAAGGACTCCAGCCCAGGAAAAGGTCTTCTCCGGCCAATGACTGATGGGGATACTCCATGCTTTCTCTGTTCCCTGCCAATATTTATTTCTGGAGAGGTGGTTCATCAACATTTGCTGATAGTATCCACTTGTTTTCGCCATCTTCCCAGAATGGAAGAATTTACTTGATGTGATCTTGCTGTGAACAGATCAACTAAGGAAGCAGGCCGCATGAAACACAAGTCTTCAAAAGCACTGTTCCTTGAGCTAAAAGTTTTGTTCAAGAAGGAGGAAAAATGGGAGTAGATGATGGAAACTTCCTTTCCTAGGGTTTTGTTCCCTGGGATAAAAAGCACACGAATGTTTCTCACAAAGAAACCTGCAGTGGCCAATGGCTCACATTGAAAGCTTTCTTTGTAACTGCGATGTGCCGAGTATTTGATTAAATTTCTGCCGTAGATAACCCTGCAGGTACATCCTTCTCGGGTCTTCTCTATTACGAGTTCTTTGAGGCCAAGACCAAGTGTTCCCTCTTTGTCGTATTTCCCACGACATCCAGAAGAGAACTGCACAGGGCTTTCGGCTAACAGGCAAATGGAGAGACAGCTGGCATTGGCTATGTAAAGACTTAAATGGGGTAGCTAGCATTCATCACAAGTGATGGGCCCCCACCTCCCTTGTGGAGGGAACTCAGGGTGCTTTTTCAGATCTGGGATTCTAGGAGTTTGTGAACTCGGGCTCATTTTGATCAACGAAAGATAGCATGATGATGCTACTTGCAGAAGGAAGTGGGTGAAGAGCTGTGGCTTTAGGTACAGACTGCCCAGGCAGGCTTGCTGTCTATCCCACTGCAATACACTGAATGTTTGTGTCCCCTCAAAATCCATGTTAAAATCCTTACCACCAATGTGAGGAAATTAGGAGGTGGGGTCTGTGGGGGGTGACTAGGTCATGAGGGTGCAGCCCTTAAGAAGGGCATTAGTGCCCTTATAAAAGAGGCTGAGAGTTATCCAGCTGTCTTGCTGCCACATGAGGATACAGGGGGAGGATACAGCAGTCTGCAACCCGGGAGAGCCCTGACCAGGATTCCAGCCTCCCACTCTGCTGGCGCCTTGATCTTGGCCCTCCAACATCCAGAACTGTGAGAAGTGAGTGGCTGTCCCCAGTCCATGCTGCTTCACTATGGCAGCCCGGATGGACTGAGGCACCTGCCGCCCAGCACCTGATCCCCGCAGGTGCGGGCAGCTCCCTCAGTGTACAGACCCCGTGCAGCTGCCAAGATCCTGCCATCCCTGCCAGAATGCAGGCACCTCTGTGGGGCCAGGGGAACTCAGAGAGCCTCAGGGAGGCTGCACAGCCACCCCGGGCCTGTTACCACCATCCAGGAAGGGGCCTGGGCCAGGAGGATGAGGGAGAAAAGGAGAAACCAGGCTGCTAATTCCTGGGCCTGTAGTTGGCTGCGAAACAGAGGGGAGCAAAACTCAACACTTCTGCGTCCTGGAGTTGAGCAGGGGCAGCTGAGAGGTCCTCAGGAGCAACATTAGCCTTCTGGAAATGGGCTTCCAAGGCAGCTTAGAATCTGAGAAGTGAGCTCACAAAGTCCTTTTCTGTTTTAGTTAACATTCGAATCACGAAGAAGACGATTTTGCCTCCACCTTCTTATACATACACATGACCGCTGACCCAGCAGCTGGGGAAAAAGGACCCTAAGAAGATGGCTCTTTAAAAGACTTCAAGAGTGGTTTCCAAAAAGAATTTTCATTTATTTTTACTTGTTTCTTTCTTCCACTCCAGTGCATTTTGATTCATTTAAATAATTAAAGTAGACTTATTAAATCTGCTGTAAATCCACTGGGCACTCCTGGCTGGCCCATCCTCTTTCTTTCTCCCCTCGGGGCTCAAAAAACACTCCCTGGAGTAGGGACCTCATGCGGACTTTTTAAATGGCCAATTTCCTGCTTTTGCAGGCTTTCCTCATGTCCTCTGAGTTTTCTTGCCTTTTAAGGGATAAAATGTTTACCACTTAAATTGTCCCTGACAACAAATATTTCCTGGTCCCCTAACTCCTTAAAAAAAGCAACCTTGCCTGCCTGTTTATCTGCTGAAATACTCTGGAGTCAAGAAATATAATGAGCTGTTTCTGCAATAAAAGTGTATATCAGCAGCCTTGTGGCCCAGCAATTGTGACACTGCACACCTCGGCCCAGATGAAATGTCCACAAAAGCAACCCCTTCAGGGTCAAGACCCCCTCAACGGATCCCAGTTGCCAGCTCTGTTTTTTTTTATAGAATTGTGCAACATTTGCTGCCTTATAGGAAACACGTGGCTCCAAGGAGCAGTCAGTTTTCTTCTAGGGCCCTCCTTCCTGTAAGACAAGTTCTTGAAACTGTCTTAGGTCACGACTTCTTGAACTTCTGGTCGTCCACCACCTCCTTCATCTCCCATCACCTCTGCAAATCCACACCAGCAGAAAGAGAAGCAGCATGGAATTCTTCCACAAGCACTTGGCTCCTTCTATACACCAGAGACGCGGTCGCCCACCCACCCAGGAGCCACACCAAGCACGTGCTCAGGGAGACGTCCCTCCATGCTGGCTCCTGCAGCTGGGCTGAGAAGTCCAGGCCCCAAGGCCACCTGACTCAACGTCCCCACGGTGTCACTGATATCAGGAAGCCGCACAGCTCACACGTCCTCTAAAAAGCCTCTGAAACGCAAGCTGCCTCAAAAACATAAGCTGGCTCACAGCCTAGCGGCTCCTAAAGAATTTGAGAGAGAAAGCGCAGCACGCTGTTGTCCTGCAGTGCTCAGGTACTCCCGAAGTCCGGTGCTTTCCTTCCTCCCGTGTGTGGCTCCCCTGCTGTACGTGTGCTGGGATTGAGTATTTCAGATGCACGGCCTGGGGAAGGCTGTCTCGTTTTCAGACAGCCCCTTTGATTTACGATCCTGTGGTTAAATCAGTGCAGGATTTTGGAGAAAGACCAATTCCATTTGCTTACGAGTTTGATCCTGAGGCTCTGGCATCTCTAACGACCTTGGCAATCATTTGCTTTTAATTACCATTTGATTCCATCCCTGAAAGAATGAGCCTGGCTTCTACCCCTCCAACTGCATGGTTCTGAAGAATCTCGGCAGAGGGTTATGGCTGCTCTGATGCTAAACTTGATTCAGGCAAAGCATTTTCTTTCAGGATTACTTTAGGCTGTCTTGACTTTTTTACAATGAAGAGTAGCCAATTCTATCCTGAACGAACCCTCCCAGCGCACCTGAATCTCTTCAAACATCACTTATTTGCCAAAGGACTCTGGACCTCACGGCAAAGCTGTATAAAGCTTAGAAAAACAAGTTGACTTAAAGTTTCTATTTTTACACGGTGTCCTGTTTCTAGAGGGGCTGAGACTCGCGGTTTGAAACTCAATTTAGCATTTAAACTAATTTTCAGCTCGGTCTCTATGGACCAGCAATTAGGGAAGGAGAAGAGTTCAAAGAAGGTTTCAGCCTCTCCTGGGCAGGCGCGTGCGGTCTTTGAAGACGCTCTCCCAGCCCTTCTTCCTGTCTCCGCTGGGCGGCCACAGACAGCTCGGACGACCTGCTGTGGCTGGGCCCGTGTGGGCACACAGTGCCCAGTCTTTCTGGTGCCCAGGTCTGGAAAGGCACCAATGGCTGAGTCCATTTTGTTCCTTCTCACAGCTGTCCTGGGGAAGGATCTGAAAACTTCCTGAAGACTCCACTGCACACTGCAGGCCAAGAGGTACAAGGCGAGCGACAAGAGAAGAATGGACCCTTTCAGCTCCCGGAGCCACTCGGCCTTCCACTGACCCCCCCAGCCATCTCGCGAGGCAGCCGGGCTGGCTCAGGAAGCCTGGGTCCTCCTCCCAGCTGGGCTGCCACCTGCATCTGTGGCCACAGCATTCCTCTGGGTCTGGGAGTGTTCGCTGGCCTTTTTTTTTTTTCTTTAATCTAAATTTTCCATGATGACTGTGCTTAGGTAATAGAACATCACAGCACAAAATGCAAGAGGTACCAAAAGTGAAGTCTCTGTCCGACCATCCCAGATAGACAGCTCTGTCTCTTCCTCCGAGGCAGTCATCAATTTCCTCCAGAAATATCTGATTCCTTTGCAAAGAGTCCCTCTTCTTCTCCTTTCATTATTAGTTGTATGCACATGGTATCATATTATTCATGCTATTTTGTAACTTCCTTGTTTCCCACTTAACAATATGTCTCGTGTAGTATCTAAGGTCCTAAAGCTCTTTCCACCTTAATTTTCTGTCATCAAGGAATCAGGCCTAGCGTTTAAAGAGTCTACTTCTTAAGAATCTGGGTAAATGTTCCCACAATTGCCTTAGCAGGGCAGGGAGGAGAAAATGGGAGGAAGTGTCTTATGGCTAGTCATCATGAAACACTTCGATGTTCCCTGGTCAGTTGTCATTGTCATTCTCATTCCTCTCTGAGCCATTGGCCTAGAAGGGCGACTTACTCTAGGTTAAGAGAGATGGAGCTTTGCGTTCAGGCCCTATCCTGATGCCCACAGGATAACCCTATTGATTAGCCCTATTGATTCTTATATTTTTGCCATTTTACAGAAAAGGAAAACGAAGTCTCCAGTAGGTCAGATAACTACCAATGCCACCCGGCTGATGACAGCAGAACTGGCTTCCAGGATTGGCTACCGTTTCTGAAGTCCACATAACCTGCCAGTCTGTCCAGAAGGTGCTGAATTCTAACAAGGTCAGCTTTATAATTGCTGTCTTTAATTCTCATGCCAATAGCTAATACTCTTCACTTGCGGGGCGTTTTCCCTCCAGGAGCCACAGACAGGTCTGCGGAGGGGCACCCACGGGAATGAAGCGTCCCCTCCTGGATTCCCCCGGCCGCCAGCCTTAACAATGCCGGCTGGGCTTTCAGACTCCATCTGCGGAGCCACACCCCGGAGTGCAATGGCGTAGAGAGGCAGGTAAGAAAATAAACGTGGTTATGGTTAATTTTTCCCCAAGTGCTAAAAACAGCAAAAGAGATCAGAGCCCACGCAGGTGCATGAAGGTGAAGAAAAGGAACCAGAACCCGAGTGGGTGCAAAAGACTAACCCAAGGTCAAGTTCGGAGCCGACAGCCCGGCCGACGCCGGCCCAGCAAGTTCCCCGGCCGCACCTGCCTCCTCACTCAGACCCCGCACTCAAGGCGCCCTGTGCTTTCTGGTGTTTTGCGGCTCCTTGGTGTCTCTGCTAGAGGGCGGGCAGGCTCTTCCTGCTCAGCAGACGTTCACAAAGGCCCCGGGGGAATGGCGGGTTGCGGGGATGCTCCTGGCTAACCCCAGGTTTCCGGATTATCGGGGCCATTTTCATTCCTGACATTCGCACCTTCCTACCGTTACCTGCGATCATTTGAAAGGTGGCGGCCGGTGGCTCCCGCCTGTAATCCCAGCACTTTGGGAGGCCGAAGCGCGCGGATCACCTGAGACCGGGAGTTGGAGACCAGCCTGGCCAACATGGTGAAACCCCGTCTCTACTAAAACTACACAAACTAGCTGGGAGTGGTGGCGGCACCTGTAGTTCCAGCTACTTGCGAGGCTGAGGCAGGAGAATCGCTGGAACCCGGGAGGCGGAGCTTGCAGTGAGCTGAGATCCGGCCACTGCACTCCAGCTAGGTGACAAGAGCAAAACTCGGTTTCCAAAAAAAAAAAAAAAAAAAAAAAAAAAAAATTCCCAGAAAGATGGCTAGACTATACTCAGAGTGAGCCAGAGGTAGGTATGAAGCCCCTTTTCCTGCTGCTATCTCAAACCAAGTGGACCTGGCCGGTATAAAACAGGAGAAATGCTATGCAGCTACGGTGTCCAGTATAAAACAGGAGAAATGCTATGCAGCTACGGTGCCCAGTGCCGCCTTTGGGCAGTGCTGCCAACCAGAAAGGTCCCAAAATGTAATTTGAAGCCCGTTATTCCTACCCATTTTCCCAAGACACCCACTCAAGCCTGACCCGGAAAGCACACCCCAGTCCAGGTATCACCCTATGAGCCGATTCTCCTGGTACCTGTCCTGGGGAATCCACATGTTGAAGGGGCAGAACTTTGGTCTCCTTTCCCCGTGTCCCATTCTAGGAAAACCTCTGGGATCCCCCGACAGCAGCAGCAATGGAGCCGGCCTCAGAGGCTGCCCTGCCTCTGCCCTAATTCATGTTGGCCTCTTCAGCGCAACTGAAACTTACAAGGCAGAATGAAATGAGCCTGGCTCCTGATCTGTGTTGGAACAAACCCCCAAGGGCATCCTCAGCCGGCGGGAGTGCTGGGCCTGGCCACACGGGCTGAGCACAGGGCTTCATCTCACACGTGGGGACACAGCCGTGAAAAGATTCACGGAGGAAGCAGCCTCCACCAAGCGGGCTTTCTCAGCAGCTATTTCATCATTATAATAAAAGCCACTTGCATTGCACAAGCTCACAATAACATAGATAAAAAAAGGTAACACGGAGCAGTCTCTGGCGGAGGAAGTGCCCTGTGACACCTCTATTGGCTATGAGTAGTCTGGGAGGACTAGTAAGAAAAAAGATTTTTAAAAAATGAAGAAACCACCAAACAAAAGTTAAGCAGGGTTCACAGTTACGGAGCCACTGTGCTGGAGAGTGTTCCACGAAGCCAATGGGGATGGCCAGGGAGATACTGCACAGAGACCTGCCCACCGCCCAGCCCTAGCAGGCCCGGGTCTGCATGTTCACACTGCGCCCTGGGCAGAAGCCCGCTCCCCTCCTGCCTGGGACTTCACAGGCTCTGCAGGGAGACGGTGGAGGCGATCGAGTTACACATGGACACGTACTCTGAGCTTGTGGGAAGGAAATGCCTCGTGAATTCCAAATATAATTAGTAGAATATCATTCAAGGAAAAGACATCATAAGGTTTAATTGTTTCCTGCTCTCCTTAGTCCCCTCTTCTGATTATGGTGACTTTACATATTCCTTAGTGAAATGAAAAGAACGTGGGGTATGGAGGAAGGACCTTTGGGCTCACGGTCCAGCAGGAAAACTCAGTAGCCGTGTGGCCTGCGCAGGAGCCGTAACCCCTGGGACCTCAGCAGGCTGTGCCGCCTAAGAGTGTCGGGACTCACCAGGGTGTCCTGAGGACTGGAAGCCGTGACTCTGGTGGATGGTCTCCGTGGAGTCTAACACCCCACACAAATCCCACTGTCACCTCCCTTTTCTCTCCCTCCCCACCTCCTCCAGGGCCCTGGTGGCTGCTATTGTTTAGTATCTTTTCCAGGTGTGGTTATGATATCACCTTCGCACTGTCCTCTTGGAGTCACTGAAAAGGTTCCTGGGATGGGAGAGCTGAAAGGAGCCTTAGGAATTTTCTAGAACCATCATCCCACACCACCACCCACTTCAGTAGGAGAACAGAGGTTCCAAGTCACAGGGCACGCTGGTGGCAGACCCAGGTCTCCTGACTGGCTACAGCGCCCCCCAGCCCCAGCCTTCCCCGTCTCCTCCCACCTCGCAGTGGCCCCACCTTGGCCTGCCCCGCCATGAAGCAGAATTCCCCCTTTCAAGGGTGCCCTGAAGCCCCCATGGCAAGCCTTTAAGAAGGATTACCCACTTTATTCAATAAAGAGGAGAACACAGAGCGCTGAGGTACCTTGGCATTCTGCAGAGGGGGCTGGTAACTGGACGGCCGGTAGAACATCCTCTGGGTGGCGTCAGTGTGAATGTCACCAAGGAAGAGCTCCTCGACCAGGTGGTCGAGGTTGTGGTGAAGGTACTGCTTCTCCACCCGGATGAGCTGAAGCTCATGCATGGCAAAGTTCACGGCCTTGGTGCACTCACAGCCATTCTCCTCTCGCCAGAGGTCATAGGCCATGTCCTGCACCCAGGGACCTCCGTCTGCGAGGAACCCTGGGCACGTGCGGTTCACCTGCTGGCCGAGCTTCTCGGCCACCGCCTCTGTGTGGCAGATCACCTGGACGTTGTGCAGCTGGTAGTCGGCTTCCGTGCCCCCTCGGATGATCCAGGAGGCCTGGCGGAGGCGGATCTTGCCCCGGATAATGAGGGTGTAAGTGGGATTTGTGCATCGGTTGCTGCCATAATAAAACTGGTAGGCCTTGAAGGTGTTATTGTGGTAGAATCTGTAGGACCTTGTGATGAACTCTGGGCCTGACCTTACTTCACAGCTGGGAAAGAAAAGGGGAAGAAGAGACCTTTGTAAGCCCAAAGGTATGGGAAAGAGATTCATTATGGTATTAAGAAATTACAGAAATAATAATGAACTGCTGATGATGGGCCAGACACTGTTGTCAGCCCTTTAGAGATACCAACTCACTGACTCCTCACAACCTAGGAGCTAGGTATTATCATCACCCACATTTTACAGGTGGGGAAACTGAGGTTAGGGAACATGCCCAAGAGCACATGACCAGCAAGTGTCAGAGCCAGTCCATGAATCCAGAGGCAGCCTGGCTCTGATGCTGTGCTCCTAATCACTGCCTCAGCCAGCCTTCCACTGGCTTCACGAGCAGGCCAGGAGGGCAAATACCTGCTGCCCTATGCAGGCATTTCTCTTTGGATAAGGAGGATGAGTGCTGTGCTGGCCTATAAAAGAAGTTTCCTTATGCTAGTTCAAAAACAGTCGACTTCCTGAGCACTTTTATTTTATGGACCTTGTCTAAGTAGGCAGGTGCAGAATGTCCGTCATCCTGAGACAGAAACTAGTCACCTGGTGTCGTCTTGTCCATTCAAAATTAATTTTCTCTCTAGTAGAAAAGTAAAGGGGCAATTAACTAAAAGCAAAGCTGGCACAACAGAAATAAGGGTTCCTTTTGTTTGTGATGGTTGCCGACGTGGCATTAGATGAATGCTAGGTTCCTGAGCCAGAAACACTAAGGCAGAATCTACAGAGCATAACAGTAGTGGGATGGAATTGAGGGATTTCACACACGGCTCTGTCAGCCATTCATATACACTAGCTGAGGCTGCCACGGAGGGCACGGGAGGTACTTAAAGCCCTGGCCAAATAACCTGGCCTTAGCCTTTTGTTAGCTCCTAGTCTCAGTGACGCTATGACTTTCAGCTCATCAATTCTGGCCTTCCCACTCTGCTCTCGTCTATGATGCTAACACAGGTTCTGGTTGGAACTGACGAAGTGTTACTAAATCAAGCAGTCAGGCTAAAATGCCAAACACAAGTGGTTTTCAAAATCGCTAACACTTTAATTTGTTCGTTGATGGATTGGTGAAAGATAAGCATTATTTAGAAGGGGGTACCGTTGCTACGTAAAGTTTGACGCCTGCTGTCGAGTAGCATCCTATGGACATAAAGCACTCAACGGTACCTGGGGTATCTGTAATCTTAGAAAAAGGAGACAGAAAACACCCCAGATTTCTCCCACAAGGAAAGAGAAGTTTAGTGTAAGCAGTGATTCATGTTAGATGAGGTTTAGAAAAGAAGATCCCTTATGTTTAATTTTTTAATCTAAGCATCAACAGCCTGCCACGTACAGTGGATCTCAGGCCCACTCACTTCTCAGTTGCCCCTGCAGCTTCTCTTACCTAAGCCTCCGTCCTCTCTAACCAGAACGGTTGCAAAGGTCTTTTAACTGGTCACCCCCAAATCACTTTTTCTCCCATCCATTTGCCAAACAGCAGCCAGAATGCCCTTTCAAAAAGTTGAATCATGTTTTAAGCACGGCCCCTGCTGTAAGCTCTTCAATGACTTTTCAGTTCTCTTAGGTTAGAAAAGCTGGTCTGCAAGATGCCTTAGAGCTGGCCTACCCGCCCCAACAGCCTCATCTGAGGCTATCTGCCCTGGTTTACTGCATCCCAGCCACAGGGCTCTCAGCCAGCTGGTCCTTCAATCTAGCCAGCCTCTTGCTCACTCTGTATCTAGCCTGGCCTCTGGTTCTTTAAATACAAAGCTCTTTCTTCCCACAGTCTTTGCACAGCCAACAGTGTCTCAGTTCAAGGGTCCCCTTCCTTGGTAGGCTTTCTGAACTCCACCCCGATTTTAACATGGGCCCCCCTGGTATTCTCTTTTAGCACCTGTTGCCTCCCCCACCCCTCCACTTTCATAGCACTTCTTGTGTATTTACTTATAAAACCCCTGATGATAGGGACCAGGTCTGTTTTGTTCACTGCTATATAAACAAAACTTAAAATAGTGTTTGGCATATGGTAGGCACTCAATAAATATTTGTTGAATAAAATGATAAATATTTTAGAAGTATGTAACATGAAGGTTGTTTATGCAAATTGTTTATTGTGGTTATTTTGAGAGACCTCATTTTTATGAAATAAAATTCTGCGTCTTCATCATGTTATATAATTTCTTTTTTTCTCTTCTCCGTATTCATCTGATCCCTCCCCAAGGAACTTGGAGGCTGCTATCCAGATCCCAGGAACAGCGCATAGGGAGAAGTGATCAGATCCCAGAGTTAGTCTTGTTAATTCTCAGCAATTTAATGGGTAGAAAAAAAAATCGCAGATCTGCCTCTAGGCTATTTTTAAAAGCTCTAATGGAAGATAAGCCAGAGCTCAAACTGGGATAAATCTCAGCTTCATAGCATGGAAAAGAATCCAAGACCTGCACCCTGGCTAGCAGAGGTAGCTTTTAACTTACTCTTAGAACCCCGAAGCCATATATTAAATTACCAGAATATGGCTAGAATATTTACACCATCCGGAGCTTGGAAGTCATGTTTCAGGGTTGGTGAAACACAGACTCTTAATTTCACTTGCTAATGGTTTCTTTTTATACACAAGTAGTCCCACAGAGTTCAGTAAACAAGGATCTATTCACTCACGCTGTGTGGTTAACAGGAGTACAATATCATCTCTGCTTTAGCATAAGATTTCTACAGTACTTAGCTATCTTTCTCAACCAACCATAATTTCAAAGAGTAGTTTGGTTCTTCATCAGAACTTAGACAACACCTAAATCATTGTAAGTGATAAAGTCTCCATGCATCTGAGAACCCATAAGAAGGGTCTTCCATAGTGGTGTGCTCTCTGGCCTCTCCCAGACCCCACCTGTCCTCTTACCCTGTGGAGACCCAGTGGCCCTCGATTGTAGGTGGCATCTGCACGGTGATCCTTGCGCCATTGTGGAGATGTTTGAGCATGTGATGGCACTGTGACTCCTTGAAAGCCCTCCAGGCACTTTTCTCTAAGGACCTAGGATGGGACCTGCTGTCCGGGTGAAGGAGGGCAGAACCCTCTCCCAGCCCTGAAAAATCAAAGTGGAAAGTTAGCCAAAAGAAGAAGTCGCAGCAGACGTGAATCACGCCAAACAACCACCTCTGCAGCAGTCAGTGGCTGAAGGTGGGAAATGATTGTTTATTGCACAAAGTGTTATCACAGTGCACACTCTCGCACAGGATGCAAATTCCAAAGTGGCAAGTGTCATTGTAGATCAATTCCCTGGCGAGAAAACTGAGGTCCTTGGAGATCACCAACATAACTTGCTTGAGGTCACTTAGCTAGTTCCTGGCAAAGCCAGAGATCAAATCCGCGCATCTATGAAGCAACAGTGAAGGTTGTGCATCTAAGAAGGGTTTGTGCAGGGTGGCCAAGGGAATGTGACCGGCACTGTAGGAGAGAGAAATGAACATGTTCTGGAGTCACCAAAGTGGAGGAGGTGGGGAGAGGTGAAAGAGGTGTCATCAATAAGGGTGAATTTACACAACGGCAGATTTAGGTGAGGAAAGGAAACAGCAAGGAGACCAGCCTCAGTGAAACTGCAGCCTGGGCAGTGATGGAAGGAGAAGGCCCAGGGGACTAGGAAGATTCGCAGCTGGGATCTGCTTGCTGGCTTGACTCCATCTGCTTACACCAAGCCTTGCCTCTTCCAGTTCTCTGTCTTCAAGTGGATGCCCCCTACACGGCTGCTCACCAGGGGGTGTGAGCCTTGCACCCTCCTACAATAGGGACATGGTGTGACATTTCCCCCCAATTATCTTCCAAGTCCAGCCCCTCACCCTCAAAAGGCCAGAAACAAGCTAAACATACAATATAGGGCTTTAAATTAAGAATAATGGCAATATTACATATGTTTATTTCCCAGGGGTAAAGAAATACTAGCAGTAAGCTTATCTTCTGAACGAGTAGTGCAGGTTGGCCACAATCTTCCCAAGCAAAACTACCACCAGCCTAATGTTCAGAATAAAGCAATTAAAACTAAACTAGTGGAGTTATTATCCGAAAGCCACGGTCTCCTCTGACACTCACTCCCAAAGTGATTAACAAATCAACAGGCATTTATGGCGGATCTACTACGTATTTAGCCCTGTGTTAGCAAAAAGGACACTAGTTAGACAACGGTACAAACTTTTTAAAAATATAAAAAATAAATAAAATGTACCTGTTAGAATGCTACTGGTGAGGAAGCAATTATATGTTTTAATCAACACATAAATAGATTCATAGAGAAGGCATGGTTTCTGAGAGATGATTTGAAAACGAGAAGCTAGATTCAGAATATAGTGACTTACAGCAGCATGATGAAAATCTACCTGGATAAACTGAGACCTGCAGGATGATAACCTCAGATATCTGTTAAATATTCAGATATTTACCATCATGTGGACAAAACATTCAAAAGACTGAACTAGTTTTTGATGGAAAGTCTTAGTGTTGAGAAGACAGAAGTTTCTGTATCTGAACTCCCAGATTTTCCCTCTAAGTAGAATTCTGGCTTTGAGATGGAAAGACAGCTTCTGATTGTTCTTACAGATTTTACATGCAATAGATGTCCGTGAGACAAATATGGGTATTACTCAATTAATGAAAATTGTGAAAAGAGATTCTAGACACAAGAGGACAGTGCCATGTTCAAATTTAAGGCAACCTCACTCAGCCCTGTTTAGCCAAGTCCCTTAATTCTGGCCTCAGCTAGAACGGGGCAAACTCTAAACATGAGAACTCTGCCCAGTGTTACCATTATTCATGGTCATGGTTATTACGCCAGGGCTTCCTTTCCTGAGGCCTCGAGTTCCACTGGGGGAAGGCGTCTCCACTAGAGTGGTACTCCTGGGCATTCCCTCCCTGTCCTTCCTTCTGCCCTCCCCTGGTGAAGGCACATGAGTTATGGAAGTGGAAGCAAGCATGCTTGACTCAGTCATTTTTTTCTTTTCAAAACCAGCCTATTTACCAATCACATGCATTTTGATCAGCTCCCTCACGGATTGAGGACCATGCCCCTTTAGTTGTTCAGCTGTGGCACTGGGCCAGATGGGAAGTCTGAAACATTCGGGGGGAACTATGAGCACTCCTGTCACGGACACCCATCTACACTGTGTCTTCTGATCGAGTATTCATCACTATGCTAATGTTTTAATCCCCATGTGCCTCACCCTCGTGTTGAACACTCTCTTAGTTCTGAACCAGAGTAGGGGAGAGGGGACTGCTCACTGGACCTCCACCAGCCTCAACAGTTGTAGTTATCTTGATAACTGTCAACATTTCCTCAGTGTCCTTGCTAGGCAGTCAAGGAATGAAACCGAGTATAACTTGCTGTCTGGTGGGTCAACAGTATGATCAATTTTGATGCGGCTAACTTAAAATAGACGTTAGTTAAAGTTACAAGGTATTGGGAGTTGGGGAAGATTCTGCTTTAAATATGCTACTAAGCATTCAGTAAAGAAGCAATCATCTCACTATCAACCACGCTGTGTTCTAAAACTTGATTTGCAAACCTCTACACCCTGCAAGTGTTTTCCCATGAAGATAATAAAAGTCAGGAGTGTAGTGGATGTGGGTAAAATCTCCAGAGTTCAGCTGTTTGAGTTTGAAACTAGATCTGCCACTTGAAGGATTGCATTGGATCCAAGACATCAAGGAGTGTTAAGATGTATCATTATTTTATTATCAGTGACAAAACATGCACATTTAAACAATGACATGGTGCCTTCACAACAGTCCTGAGATACCCGTGAATTATCTGCAGCAGCCTCCGACGGCACTGACATTTCTGTATCTAGTCAAAGACATTTGGCAATTTCTCTTGCATTTGGTGGCACTCCTGCACGTGTGACAGGTAATCTGTTTGCTCTGCATGTATCTCAGCAACAAAACAAAAACAATGCCTCATCTTTTTTGGCCTTTCTCCTTTCCAAGTAGTTGATTGATGCTGTGTGAGAAAATACGGAGTTGCAGTTATTCTTCCAGCAATAAATACTTGCTTCACTAATGTCAAATTAACACTCCACTGCTCTATTACAAGATCTGTCTGATTTTCACCGTGATTTTCCTTTTTCAGTGCTGAGAGTACAACTTATGAGTGAGGGAGGAAAAATACCAAGCATGCTGACTCAGATGTGTACTCTCTTGATGTTCAAAACCAGCCTATTTGCAATGAACCTCCAGATGAGTCCCAAGGACGAACATAAAAGAGGTGATGTGGGGACAGTATGAGCATCTGTGTTCGGGTTCACACAGGCGAAGGGAACGTCGCCCCTCGTGGCTACTGACTGCCTGGAGGCCAAGGGAAACTGGGGCCCCCACTGACCGTGAGATGCACACCCCCTGCAGAGATCTTAAATTACGAAAAAGATGGGTATCTTGCAGTCAATAAAACTCAGTATTAGCACAGTGACCTTAAACAAATCACTTAACTCTCCAAGCCTCGGTCTACTCGTCGGTGACGAAGGGATAAAAACATCACCCACTTCTTAAGGTTGGTTTCAGTTTAGCACCATGTTGGTTGGTATTATTTCAAGTAATGATCTTAGACCACCCTCAAAAAGTCCCCTCTAACTAACAGAACAGCTAAAATCAGGGTAAAGTCACATGGAGGAGCCAGGCTCACTCTGAGCTCTGAAGAGGACGAAGTGTAAGGACACAGGCGCTCCAGGCAAAGGTAAATGATGATCCTCAATGTAGAAGAGAGTGAGGCCCAAAGTGCCAAGTTCTGTGGTTGCCGGTAAGTTCCACTCAGTTTAACAAATACCTGTCAATGAGGCTGGGCACAGTGGCTCATGCCTGTAATCCCAACACTCCGGGAGGCTGAGGTGGGAGGATGGCTTGATGCTAGGAGTTTGAGACCAGCATGGGCAACATAACAAGACCCCATCTCTACAGGAAAAGAACCGTCAGGCATCGTGGCACATGCTTGTAGTCCCAGCTACTCAGGAGGCTGAGGCGGGAGGATCACATGAGCCCAGGAGTTCAAGGCTGCAGTGAGCTATGATCGCGCCTCTGCACTCCAGCCTGGGTGACAGAGTGAGACCCTGTCTCTAAAATAAACAAGTAAGACATACCTATTCACCTTGACTTGCTAGACTTCAGGAGCCAGGAGCAAAAAGACTAACAACGATGTTTTGTGTTTTTGTTTTGTTTTGTTTTTACTTTGAAGCTTTTAAGGTCTCACTGGCCTGGATGTCAAAGAACAAGGGTCAGAATGATGAAGGAGGTTCTGGGGAGGAAGCTAGGGAGTTCAAAGGCGGAGAGGGAGTGGTGGGTAGCACTTGCATGGGCCATTCGTAAGACTAGAGCCACACAGGAAAGAAGGCCTACAGCTACGTTTTTAACCAGTGATGGAAGAAATAAAATCTAAGAACCTCCAATACACAAATTATTGGAAAGCAGGAAAAAAAATGATATTAAAGAGCCCAGGGTTTCTCAAGATCAATATCCATTTCGCTATTGCTCACATATGACAATGAGCACAGCTCAGGAATCCAGCGAGGCTGGCAATGCAGCCAGGGCACCCATGTGAGCGGCCAGATGGAGAACCCCAAGGCTGGCACAGCTCCCCAAGGACACAATGATTTCAGGCTCACACTCTAGGTTAATATTCTATTTCTAAGATGGAAAAATAGGGTTGGTATTTATTCCATTTAAATTTGCCCTTCAAAGTACCCAACATTTTCATTACTCTTAAGGAGCAAAATTAATTTTACTCTTAAGGAGCAAAATTAAAGGGGTCAAGTGAAAGAAGTTGCTGTAAGGCAGGAGAAACTGACTCTCAGGCCTTCAGTTCACCACTGCAAGTGGTCTCCAGTGTTTACTTGGCTCATCTGATGTGGCAAATGTGGATGACTTTCCTGTGAGTACTACTTCTGTTAAATGGCTGGGAATTAAAAAGTCATTTGAAGCACCAATTTCAGCTGCAGCAGAGGCCAAGCATAAAAGTTAGACCGGTAAACCCCAAAGCTTCCTTCTCAAGGATCAGTCATGGTGTGCCCTTCAAGGACACTCGTCTTAGATTTCTGGTCAACTAAGGAGCTCTTGTGTTTGTTGCATCGCCTGAAGTAAGTCAATTCCAAATTCGGGACTGGAACTAGCGAATCATTCACTCATTCATTCATTCCATCAGTAACGCTCTGAAGGGCCAGGCACTGTTCTGGACATAGCAGCCACAAACATTTCTCCCCTGGGAGTCTCAGTTGGACAAGAAACTGTAGGGTTGTAGAGGACTCTACAGAGAGGGGGAAGGGTCTGAATTCTTCCTTGAGGGTTCAAGGAGAGGCATCTCTATCTTGAAGATGGAACAGAAGTGGTCTAGGAGGAGTGTGCTTGAGCACACTCAAGCATGGGGGGGCAGGAGTGACAGATTCACGTAGGAGGCTCTAAGAGAAGGGGACACAGGGTGACCTAGGACGAGGGGCAGAGGGAGGCAGGGTCACAGTTGAAAGCACCACACATCTGTTACGCAGAGTGGGGACTTCACTGGAAAGGTGAAGGGGGGCCACCGAAAGATTTTCTGCAATGTCGTGGTGTGGTAAGAATTTCATTTTGGAAAAATTGCTTTTCTGGTTTTTTTGGAGGGACATGGAGGACAGATTGGAAGCAGGAAGATCAGTGATGAGGCTACTGCAATGGTTCAGTCTTGTATGATTTCTTGATTGGATAAATCAGAAAGATAAAAGAAGGGAACAGCTCCCAACGAACTGTAGTAAATCTTTTTTGTAGTGTTGGAGAGGCATTGGCCATCTTTTGCATCTTGTGGGGGGAAGAATTACCAAAAAGTTATATTAAAAAAGGAAGGAAGGGAGGGAGGGAGGGAGGGAGGGAAGGAGGAAGGGAGCAAGGGAGAAAGAAAGGAAGGAAGGAAGGAAGCTACAGTAATTTAGCACTACATTTGCATCTGAAAAGGAACTTTTGTAAAATATATATACAGTCTCTTTTAATACATTTTAAATTGCATAAATCAATCATCCCAGTGTTTAGCAACGCAAAGTTCAAGGACCGCACTAATAATAACCATTCCTGTGTGAGTATACCTACTATTTATAATAATACATGTGCTTATTATATATAATGCTAAGTTTTTAAGCCCCTCCACTTTTTTTTTTTTAAGGAGTTTAAAAGCAAAGATTTAATAGGCAAAAACAAAAAACAAGAAAGAGAAAGGAAAACAGCTCTCTAGTGAGAGAGAGGGGACTCCCAAGAGGAAAAGACCCTAAGCCCCTCCACTTAATTGGATTACTTGTGTAATTGGAAGTGTTGGTTAATCACAATATTCGGTTGTTGAAACTTCTGCCATTGTATGTCAAATGCAGTTTGACCTTATTATCTTTCTTTGATGATCCAGGTTCTTAAAAGTGCCTTAAGGTCATTATTAGGAACAACCGTGCCTGTAAAATGGGCTGTGGATAGAAAGGAATGAACCTGTAACAACTCTGTGTAGACTATGAAAAGCTTTTTCCTCTTATTTTACATATAAAACAAGAGTTAGAAACCATATACTATATGTGAGAGTACACACACAAATAATGTCAACATTTTGATTAGTTGAAGATTCTAGATGTTAATTAAGGGGACTAGGGAATGGAGTTCCCATTCACTAAGATTTTGTTGTGAGTGAATCTGCAAAAAAGAGTTATCTAAAAGGATCAAACAAATATTAAGAAAATGGCTGTGAGTTTTTGGTCTTCAAGGTGGTTTTGGGTGAGTCATCTAATATATGCCTTTCTTTTTCCTCTATAACTAAACATAATGATCATGATGATGATGACTAATGTTTGCATTACACTTGACAATTCACTTTATGTATATGTCATCTCATTTGATCAAATGCTAGCTGCTATACAGGTACAGAGGCACTCTTGATTGAGAATGTATCAAGTCAGTTCCATGGTACTATCTAAACTGGAAGCTCTCCAGGGACTGTTCCCAGTCCAGAGGAATTCTGAATAAGGTTATCCAAATGATTCCATCATAAAATGGTCTCAGACATTGGGGGTCCAATGGTCTGGGCCCTGACAAAATTATTATGGCAAAGGGAATAGTTTCTTTCAAATGAATGTCAGAGAATAAAGTAGATTCTGGAAGGAGTGGTTCATCTGTTAGAAACAAATTAAGTCCTGTGTGCTTTAGGACATAATTTTATTGACGACCATGTCCAGAAAACTAAATGAGATCCTGGAGCTCTGGAGGGCTCGGTGGTATGTAAGTGTGTGCACCTGCATGTGTGCACTAGTGATTTACTTCCAAGGAATATATTACCCCACGACAGTAATCCTAAATGACTGCACAATGATTGTAACTACAATCGTAATCACAACAGTCTACCGGAGAGTGAAAATTCCCAAAGATATCACATTTTAAAAATAGAGTCACCTAAATGAAAGGAGGCACAGGGTTGACCATTTACACGGAGGTTTATGCCCTAAGTAAAAGGTCTATGTGTTGGGTTAACTGTTCACATCCCCTGAATTCACCAGACGATGCACATAGAAAGCAGTCCTTGGCACAGTTTCCAAAGTGAACACACACAGTACCTCTGCTAGAGCCCTCCACGGCAGATCTCATCCCTAAACCCATGGTGCTTTGAGCAAGCAGGCCAGTGTACGCAGAAACCAAACAGAGCCTTTGTAGAGAGTGAGAGAAGAAAAAGGGTGGGGTGCCTGCTGGACTTTTGCAAGTCAACATTCATTCATTCAACAAATGGTTGAGTGCCTCCTACGTGCTCAGGTATCTCTTAGGCTTGAATCATCGTGACATACACGGGAAAAAGTAAAATAGGACAGTATACTCCATGTCCAAGTCCCTGATTTTTCAATAAAGTTTTTTTTGCTTTTTTTTTTTTTTTAGACAGGGTCTTGCTCTGTCGCCCAGGCTGGAGTGCAGTGGCACGATCTCAGCTCACTGCAACCTCCGCCTCCTGGGTTCCAGTGATTCTCCTGCCTCACCCTCCCATGAAGCTGGGATTACAGGCGTGCGTCACCACACTCAGCTAATTTTTTTTGCATTTTTCTAAGAAGAGACAGGGTTTCGCCATGTTGGCCAGGCTGGTCTCCAACTCCTGACCTCAGGTGATCCGCCCGCCTTGGCCTCCCAAAGTGCTGGGATTACAGGCGTGAGTCACCACACCCAGCCTCAACAAAGTTTTACCAATCTGAATTGTCTAGATGAATATATTCCATGGTTTTTCACCTGCCTATCTATACTGACTGAGAAATAAAAAGTTCCAATGTATTTTATACATAATAAAATGTAAAATTATTTGGGAAGGAAACAATAATTTTCAAGCACACTTGGGGCTAAACTAATTTTTGATCAGGTTAATCTCTGTACATGTACTCTAAGGCTTAAGGGAAAAAAACTGAACTTGAAAAAGACTAAGTGTAATGTCAAAATATCAACAATGACGGAGAGCTTAAAATGATTCTTTCCTTGTTCATTTTGCAAGTTTCTGTACTTTATATAATGTGCCCTGCATACTTTAATAATCAGACTGAGAAAAGTGTTTTCAAGTTAGAATTGTTGTGACACATAAAATGTGACTGATTAGATTAAATGCAGGTAATTACTTAGCCATGAAATTGCCTGCCCAATTAAATAGGCAGTCACTACTGTAAACGTGTGCTTGGAAGTGGGGGCTGGTAAATAAACTCCAGCACAGCTTTCCATTTTTTTGAAATAAAAGCATGTATGTATTGCAGACAGTACTGCATTTTACCACCATTGTGGTACTTGTGCTTATCAAGTTCTTGTTTTTATTTCCTTTTTTTTTTTTTTTTTTGCAGTAAGCTTGCTGCTTTTACCCATCTTGAAATCTTCATATCTAAAGGCAGTCTCTCTTTATGAGAAATATAATAAGGTCAAGTTTTCAAATTCCTGGCTCCATTTGACTTTAGTTGAAAACAAGTTACTTTTCTGTGCCATTTTCTAGTGCCATAGTCCTCAGGGTGGACACTGGGGCTGAACCAGAGGTTGCAAAGTTTGCATGTTGGATCTGCAGCTGACTACTCACATCCAGCCTCTTCAGCACAGCTGTGGTCTGTGTGTGTGTGTGTCTGTGTGTGTGTGTGTGTCTGTGGTCTGTGTGTGTGTGGTCTGTGTGTGTGTGTCTGTGTGTGTGTGTCTGTGTGTCTGTGGTCTGTGTGTGTGTGTGTGGTCTGTGTGTGTGTGGTCTGTGTGTGTGTGTGTGGTCTGTGTGTGTGTCTGTGTGTGTGTGTGTCTGTGTGTGTCTGTGTCTGTGTGTGTCTGTGTGTGTGCTGCAAGTTTGTGGGATTCCCAGCAGGGAAAATAGTGCGATAAACTGCAGTGTTCCATCCACTCAGCTGTGAGGCTCTACATTCAGTTTTTCTTCTCTTCCCTCCCCTAGATATTCTTCAAGAATCCTCAAGGAAGGGGGAATACTCCCTTTCAGCCACTGGACCTGGCAAATGGTGGCTCCTGGCACGTGGTAGGCCCTCATAGATTAACTTACTGAATAAATAGTTAGCTGAATGAATGAAACCAGAAAACCCTTGCAGAACAAAATACTCTTGATAATTTTAGGGTGATACCCTATCCTTTCTCCAACCTTGAGATGTACACACCTATCACATGAATTTCCAGAATAATTTTATTCCCAAATTGGCGAGGACTAAGCAATGGCCTGTGTCCACAAAACCAAGCCATTAAGAACTCATACTTGGAGGATGGTAGTGGATTTTTTCCTGGTTTTCCCTGCGATCACTTCAACTCCAGGGGAAGAGTCTACCGAAGACATGCCCTGCTGTGTATCTTTCAACCGCTGTAGACAATAATCACTAACACATCATCTTCTATTTCTGGTCTGAAATGTTTTATGCCTCCCTTTGATTGATTATATTGTCATCAGTCTATCCCTAAATAGTAGTATGTAATTACACAGACATATCACCCACCTATATTTAGTTCTTTTCTCATTTAAGGGGAAAAACAATGATCTTGGCTAGTATAAAAGAATGAAATTGGCTTGTCAATGTATTTAACAAGAGGATATTTAACATCTGTCTAAGACCCTTGCCCCGTTGGCTACAGATGAGTCATGCTTCTTTTCAAGATCTCATTTTCTTTTTATGACTAAGAGAGGGGAAAAAAGTGCAGAAAAGACAATGTTTTTTTGGCCACAAAAACTGTCCTTAGTAAAATAGTTTTTCAAAGATTTCTATTTAACCCTATATAAATGTTTCCTCACATTGTGTCGGTTAAACTCTCATTTGGCAACCTGCAAAGTTTTTAAAAGTCTTGACAGAATATGCTTTAATAAAAGGGGAGAGCTGAAAGAGCCTTCACCTCTCAGAAAAGTCAACGAATTCTACAAAAGTAAACAGGGTGTGGGAATAGAACATCTCTCCCAACGTCAGCTCCAAAACTCAAAATCAAATGTTTCCATTAGCAAAGAGAATCAGGCACTCCGCTGGGGCATTACAGCCACAATTATTCTGGATACCTCATGCTAATCTGTGTTTTGGAGCTGAATGATTTCTAGCATTTGACATCTGAAACTTTTGTGGCTTTTATCTAAGCAAAGAAAACAGTGATAATGGACATCGTCCAGCTGCATACCTTCATGACATTAAATAGGCTTTATTTGGATTAAGTATTGCAATTGTTTTCAGAATCTGAAGAGGAGGAAAGGAAAACTGACATGTATACTTTTATGCCATCAAATTTTGAACTTGGGTCTCGCACCACATTTGCAGTCTTAAATAAACAACAGGCTCAAGTCTTGCCAGAGCCTCGTTTCAGTGATAGGATTTAGGGGTGATTTATAAATTGCAGTGAGTTGAAATAGAAGTAGCCACAAAACTGAACAAAGACTGGATGCCAAACATAATGGTTATCTACCTCATCCTCACACAGGATGCACTTCTTGCACTTCTTAACCTGACTTGGTGGTGTTAACAAATCATCTCTAAATGATGTGTGAAACTACATTTATTAAAGTTTGTCACAGGAACATTCGACACCCTAGAACAAATGCTTTTATCTACTAAGTTGACCCATAAATAGACAAATGGTATCCTATGGTTAGGAAAATAAAATGCCTGTTTATCAGGAAAAGAACCACTAATCCATTCTAAGAAGATTTCAAGAATTGCCTTCAGATTTATAACTTCTATTTAAATATATGATCACGCTCCATCTGTTACTACAGAATTCTTAAATGCCTGCAAAGCGCCTATCAGTTGAGTAGGACATATTCAGCAAACCATTCCCTTGGTTAGGTTGAGTAATACCCGTTTGTTGTTAAAACTACTTCAATCAAGTAGATGTCAATGGGGAAAAGGGGAAAGGAAGAATATTCCATTCTTTTCTGGTGCTTTACATTATCCTTGCTAATTATGGCAAACCTTTCTTAAATCCTGAGGATTTATAACTTGAACAATGATTTCCTCTGTTTATTTTCTGCACTAGAGTCTGATATTCTCTGCTGGATCTAAGTAGATCTTTGAGCAACTTTAGTTTGAATAACTGTGCCATTGCAGATCCATTCTGAAACTGGATAACTTTTCACAGGTTTATTTATGTTATCCAACTCAACTTTGCAAACCTCCCTTTTTATCTTATCTTCAAAATACATATGCACATATGTGTACACACACATGCACACGCAGACATACCAGCACGCACACGGTCTGGCTCCACTGTGCTCCCATTTATGCTCAGACTACCCTTCCCAGTTATTTCCTTGCTCCCCATCCCCCTCCCAACACCATGGGGTCTGGGGAGCCCTCCTCCCCCAGATCCCCAGAGTCAGGGAAGATTCCAGATGCACATTTTCAAACTCAGGAAATTTGGGGCTCCTGTCCCCATTGAGGATATACTTGAGCTCTTGTTACCTGTCAGCCATTACTACCCCAGTTTGGACTGCTAAATAGGAAGTGTAATTACAACTCCTACCTCTCAAAAGAGGGAGAACATGTTCCGAGTTACACTAGGTTGCATCTCTGAGGATCACTTTTGTAGTTTAAAAGGCAATTATTTTACCCCCCAAAATGCTGTTCATGCCAAGCTTTCAAGTAATTTTTAAAATTTTAAAATCATTTGACCACACTATCTTTTTTCTTCACAGATATTACAACAATTTAAGGGGGACAATTTTTCCTGTTTCATCTCTCTCTTTTTTCTTGTGTGTGTGGCAGCTGCCGTTTGATCCGTTCATTGGCTCTGATTTGTTTCATGTTTCAGCCAAAGATTAAAACTGCTCTGTAATTCTAAGCAGATGGGCCTAGGAGTCCAACCCTATAATTATACCTTCTCTCTTTTTGCCCTCGAACTGCAAGCCTTCCATCCCGACTGTTAAAATTCTGGGATCACTGGGGCTCTGAGTACACCTTGGCAACTGGACAGGTCTGGCCCAGCCAGACAAGTTCCCAAAGACTGTGGAGCTATGCAAGCCATCCACCTGGGGCAGGACGACAAAGAAAACAGCATCCCGGTGGCTTGTGGGTTAACCATCCCTTGACCCTCCGGAGGGAAGGTCCTCAGCCTGGCTTTCAGTCCTGGCTGCCATGCATTTTGAAGCTGGAGCCCGCTGCACGTTCGGGGTGGCTGCGGTGGGTGTTGAGGAAGGAGAGCCGTGAAGTCGTGCTGTTGAAATGTCAGGTGTCTGACCATTAGGGACAGTTTGCTCAGGACACCCATATCAACACGACGTGATCTGCCACGGCCTGTCAGGATTATGAACCCGACGCGCCATAAAAACCTGCCTTGTTCACCCCAAAGAAATTCTGTTTTGGTGTTTTCAGTGTAATTTCTGGAACCCGTTGAAAGGGCTGATGTTCTCTAGCTAAAGGTTTACTAGAACCCCTGGGGAAAAGTGGCACAGGAAGCCTAGGTTATGGGGCGTCAAGTTTGGGTGCACCGTAGGAGACTGGTTATAATGCTTAAATCTTGGCTAACAGGAGACCCCTGTTTCTTAAAATTACACCCAGAGAACGCAGCAGTCCACTTGGGAGGAAACCCCACAACCCCGCCTCCATCGGGAGGCAAAGTGCAGGCAGACAACGAACACTGGTTTTCCGAAGGCAGGCAGATGTGACTTCCCAAATGATCAGTTTCTCTTTCCACTCTCCTAAAAGCTTGGAACACATCAAGAGCCTGCTACGTTCTGACATTTTGGAAAAAGGCTCGCAGAGCCGGCGATTTCATGGCAGTGTACAGTTAGAAAATCCAGCAGGGTGGACGAAAGTTTCCCTCGGACTGGATGCAATGGATTCTGGACATAAAAGGTGTCTGCGTGCGAGAGCTTCTACCCTTCCAAAAAGAACAGACGCGCAGCAAAGAGCTCCGGGCGCCCTGGGGTAGAGGGCTCCGAGCCTAGGAAAGTGGGCAGAGCCCCCTCTCCCAGGGCTGAGACAGCCGGCGCGGGGCTCCCCTCGGATCCGCCCCGCCGAGGGGGCAGTGTAGACCCTGCCGCGATCCAGACCCGAAGCCTCCGCGGGCTCCGCGGCGCCCGGGCTGCCCCCTCCGTCTGGGAGCGCTCCAGTGGCCCTCGGGAACTCACCGTGAAGCAGGAGGGCCGGGAACAGGTATCTGAGCAGGAGGCGGCGCGGCCAGGACATTTCCAGTCCTGCTCTGGGCCCTCCCGCACGCTGCGCTCCGCTTTGGTGACCCGGCAGCTGGGCGCGCGCTCTGCCCTCCGCCTCCGGCCGGGCGCGGCCGGGCCAGGCCGGGGCTTCAGGCGGCTGCGGCGCGCCCCATGCCCGGCGGGCGAGGCGCGGGGCTGCGGGGCGCGCGCTCCCTGGGCGCCGTCGGGCGGCTGTGGGCGCCCCGGCCCGGTCCGCGTCCCGGCCTCTCTGCCGCCCGCCCCGACTTCTCCGCGCCCGGCCCCGCGTCCCGCCCCGGCCGCCGCGTGCGCCGCTCCGAGCTGCAGTGGCCGCCACCGCCACCGCAGCTGCAGCGTCTCTTCATATTTCCAGGGCGCCGCCGGCGGGGCAGCCTGGCCGCGGCACGGAGGAGGGGCCCGGGAGGGGGCGGTCGGGGGAGGCGACGCCGAGCCACCGCCCCCGGCAGCCGCCGCCGGGGGGAGCGCGGAGACTTGAAAGGGCGCGTCGGGCAACGCCTCCCCTCCTCCCACGCCGGCCGCCCCTCCTTCCCCCGCCCCCTCCCGCTTCCCTCCTCCCCTGCCTCGCCCACCCCTCCTCTCCCCACTTCCTACCCCTTCCCTCCTCCCCTCCTCCTCTCCTCCCTCCGGGGCCCTCTGACTCCCTCTGGCTCCGCGCACCCCTTTCTCTCCTCCCCGCCCCCCATTCCGGGCGCGCCTCCTCCTCGGAGGGGCTGGGAGCCTTCGGCCCCGCACGCCGCCCGCAAGGAAAGAAAATGCGGGGTGACCCTCCCGCCTCCGCCGACGCCACTGGGAAAGGTGTTCAAAGCGGGTGCGGGCGGCGAGGCTGGAGGCCTCGCGTGGGATCCGAGCAAAGCGGCCTGCGGAGCCGGGGTGTGTGCCAGCGCGCAGGCGTGGGAGACAGGGGAGACCGAAGAGAGAGTCCTGCAGGGCTGCTGGGGGTGAGGATGCCTCAGCGCTGGCCCCCTCGTGGGTGCGGGGCAGGTCTTCACTATAAATCGCCTACCCCGGCCCAGTGCCTGGCTCCTCTGGGGAGCACAGGGAGCCTTGTCACAGGCCCCAACCTGCGAAGGGCACGGTATAGGCGGCAGGAGCCCGTTCACTTTATCCTCCCCCTTTCACGAGGCAAATGACTTGTTGAAACACGGGAGAAATCTCCGAGAAACGCTCCCTGTGTCAGTCTGAGAACGTGCACTTAGGCCCCTTGGCCGAGTCCTCTTCTCTCCCAGGGCGGATTTAATCACCACAATCACGCTGATTTTATTGGTGTGCCGCGGTCTTGTGGGGGAGGGGGGACTACATGGGCGTTTAAGACCCAAAGGCAGGAAGAGTTTCCCCTGGGGTCCTTCGTTCTCGGGGCCGGGTACAAGGCAGTAGCGTCTGATTTAGCTGGAAGCTCCCTCCCCTGCCAAGGGCCTGCTTGAGCCCTTCCCCTCTCCCAGGAGTTTTGCCTCTCCGAAGGCAAGTGTCACCTCTTCTCCACACTAGGATAGAGAGCAGACGGGAGACCCAGTGGAGTCTAGAGAACATTTCTGGACTCAACTCTGCTAGTGTTTTTCATTAAAAAAAAAAAAAAAATTAAAATAAATGCCTGATTTCCCAAGAGAATTCTCTGCCCCTTTGAACAATGCAATAATTCAACTCCTTATGTGTTAGACTTTCAAAACTGGTTGGATCTTAGCAACAGTATAATAGTAAAATAGATGAGAATACATTTGACAGTTTCCACTTTTTTTTTTTAACCTGAGAAATCCATGGGTGTTTTGATGTGATAGTGCTGACGCTGTTTGATGTGTCTTAATTTTTATCACCATCATTATCATCTTTCCATCGTTAATACAGAGGATATAACATGTACCAGCTGCTGAGCTCACAAGGACGTTGTGAAGATTAACGTGCTACTGTTTGCAAATCTTGAAGATGAAAGAATACCTGTGTGGGCAAAAAGAAGATCATGAAAGCGATGCCCATGAGCGCAGGCATTATTTTGCATTAGTCTTCCTCTGCCACATCTTCCTGAGCCTAACTTTGTTCCTAATCATTCTGTCATCATGGTTGCTAGGCTTGGGTAGCAGGCTATGATTTGTAAGATTTGAATGTTTGCCAAGGACCAATCAAATTTTCATTTTAAACCAAGAACTTGACTTCTTCACAAATATGGGGCAGTTGGAAACGATGTAAACAGCATACTTGGCTGGTTATGCAGAACAAAAGCCTTGTCACTAAAAACACATATGAGGCGGTGTTTAGTTTTTCAATGTCTTTTAGTCATTTGATGCCTTTTAGTCTATCAAAGAATATTTGAAACAAGCAAATGGCGTAAGAGGGTGCTAGGGATGGTGCCTTTTTGTATAAGCAAATTGGTGGACAGTAATGGAAAAATGTTTAGGTTATTATTAAATAACCTTTTATATTAGAAGAACAGTTAGGTCACGTATGTGCTCAATTTTTTGATTTTGTTATTAAAAAAAGGATAAAACCAACGGGTCAGCTGTAATTTGGTGTCATTTTGACAGTCAAGTTGCTTCAATTTTTGTTTTTCCAACTGGTTTTACTGGTGTGGTATAAACGTAGCCAGAATGAAGTCAGCAGTTTGAAATTTGTTTTGCCAGTTTATTTCCCCCATGTAGCGTCACAGATTTAAATACTCGACCCTCAACATAACATCCTGCCAGAGCGACTACTCCCTGAAAATGTCCCCACAACGTCCAACAGTTAAGAAGATCTAGGTTTGCCCGAGGATAGGGTTCATTTTCTGCATTACTTTTTACTTCTGCTGTTAATGTACCTCCTTCTGGAGAAGAATAATGAAAGAAAAAGGAAGACATGTAAATTTGTCTTAGGTTATTTGTGGATATATGTTTATATAGAACTGGGAAGGAGGCATTGCTAGGGAGATAATCAAGTGGCTGTTAAATCCAGCACAGAATTGGGACCCCTGAAACAAGCACAGGGGATTCCCCAGACCACTTATGAGAACCCAAGCCTCAAGCAGGAGCGTGTGGAGCCCAGGTCCTGGTGATAATGGGAGTGTCCTTGGCAGGGACAGCTGGACAGGATCCCCTTAAGAGAATCAACAAGTGTGTTAGAATATCCAGAGCTGTTCATAAATAGCCTTGGCCATGCTGATGGAGAAGAGGAAACTCTTAGGAGCTAAGTTCCCAGCCACACAACACATCACCAGTGCACTTGGAACACCTGTGATTTGTTCAGTCACCAACTCACGAGGCCTCTCACATGTCTACCAAGCAGTCTTTTCCCACAAGCGCAGTTGCCCTAACTCTGAGCCTCTATAGTCGTCTGTCTTTAGTCAGAATCAGTCCTTTGCTCTTCCCTAGGAACGCTCAATCATGAGTAAATTTCCTGGGATGTAGAGCTTGGGTGATCGCCTTGGCTTGATTTTCTTAGGAGAGTGTCTTGATTTTTAGTGAGTGCAGAGTGATAGAAAGTTCTGTTTCATTGTTGTCCTAGGAGACACAAGGACCAATGCCTCTTAAAACCTGGGCCACAGTTTGGTTTTCTAACGCAGTCGTTGTGAAAATTGGTATAAAGTTGGGCTATCGTGCAAGTCATTTAGTCATTTGGAATTTCTGAGATTCTAGGCCTTTTGGTTCTAAGAAGGGCCAGGGTATTTAAAACATGGATTCTAGAACACAGCGAACTATGAGTATGGTCGAAAGCATTTGACTACCCTCTGAGTCCTCAGAACCTGCAAAATGTCACCAGGAATAGACTTTTCTTGAAATTTGTCAGATATCAGTTCGAAGCTTGTGAGGTTACATTAAATTCCCACAGACTGGAAGCATTCAAAGGCCAGGAGTGGCTGAGTCATCACCGTTCCCCTTTTAGCACCAAAGCCAGTATTTTCAGTCTTTTGCCCACAGCAGGACTTTGAGAAATGATAGACATAAAAATCCTACACAGCTCCCTCAGAGGCCAAGACAATGAAATTATCCCAAGGGGTCCTTAGAAGGGGGCATATTTTGGAGTTATGCTTTTTAAACACACCAACTAGAACAAGCTCTATTTTGAAAATAAAATGCGGTTTAGATATCCCTGAGCAACACAACCTCTGAGGTTAAGAAATTAAATGTTACATTACATTTTATACTCCTGGCATTTATCAGAGAAAACAAAGTGTTTGTGAGCTTAGCAAACATTCATTCACGTTTTGACCAACTGCTGAGTGTCAGACACATACGTACAACCACCTGAAAACAGGAACAGATACGTATGAACGGGATGCGGCATCACTGTTCATTTACTCTCTGTCACCAGTCTGTTTGGGGGACTGATGAGAAGACGAGGGACCCTTCCCGCTGGAAGAAGATGTGAGACCTCCTCAGGGACAGGAGACACTCAGGGACCTCAAGAGCGTTTTTGTCTGTACCTTCATGTGACTTGGAGATGACTCTTCCTTTTAGTGCTGGTCGCCTTCTATGTCCAACTGCTTTATCTGCACAACTAAATTATTTGGCCCTTTGAAGGCAGGAAGAAAATCGGGTATTATGTGTGTGTCTCCTCCCCCAGTCCCTTCACAAGTCCTTCCATAATGGGCGTTTGTTGGACTCGTAAATGAGGCAGGATAAGATCAGACCATCAAAAAAGAGTCTTTATGAGCCAACACCACCCTAAGCCACTTCGGCACCCAACTACAGAAACAGGAAGATAAAAGAACTCTGGTATTCACTGCAAGCATGGCCGAGGTTGTTATGGCACACATAGCAACACTCAAATGCGACAAATAGGAGGCAGCCTGGCACAATTCTAAGGAGCCAGATTCCCTGGGCACAATCCCTCAGCTCTATGACCCTGGGCAAGTTACTTAATCTGGCTGTGCCCCAGTTTCCCCATCTGTAACATGGGGATAATAGCAGCGTATACCTGCACATAGTTAAGTGCTACATAAGTGTACCCTAAATAGTAATTCACTGACAATAATGAGATTAGACTAGACTGTACATTCTCAACAATAGCAAAATTACTCCCAAGGGAGCAAAAATTGGTTCTTAGTGGGGGAGGTGAAAAAACTTAGATATTACAATGATTTATAGCCCTTCAGAAAGACAGTACTCAAACAGATGTAAAGTGTATCCATGGTACTTACAATCTAATGGGATGAGTAGAAGAAAATGTTTAAAAAGCTTTCTTCAGGGGCAATAATAAAAAGGAAGTTTGAGAAACGTGGTACAAGATGAAAAATTATAAGATTAGTCCTATTACAATTAATCATGTATCAAACATTTTAATAACTGTGTTCCTTTAATTCACTATGTTTCGATTATATGAAACCAAATATGTTTTACTTCAGCGGACCATCTGGGGTGGCAGTCTACCATCTCATTACATCGTTGTAACATTACATTCAGTGTTGCTTATCTCTCTTTGAGATAACTCAGCTCTTACTAGTCTCTCTTTGCAGATGGGAAAACTGAGGCCAAAGAGTAGTTTGCCTAAGAGTCACAACTTTAAAGGGGTAGTGTCACTGGGTTTTCTGGCTGTCAGTAAGGTGCTATTTTCAGCTCTAAGACTAGACCAAAAACAAACAAACAAACAAACAAACAAAAACAAGTAGAAAGTAGAAAAATTGATTTAGATGTGTTTTGAGACATTCAAGCTAAAGGGGAAAGGTGGGAATGTTACACAGGCTATTTGGACATTTATTACAGTTGGTGTCTGGTTGGCACTACAGTTCACTATTTCGTGCATAAAATATTCAAACGTTTTAGTGTTTGAAACAGATTATTGCACTCTATAAGACAGGCAGGTGGACCAGCTAACCCACTAAAATGCTGCTCATTGCCACGAATCTCTGAAATTTTCAGTATTAGGACTTGACTAGTCCTTTTAGAATGTACACGTTTGTGTGTGTTTGCTTTGGATTATGCATATTCAGGGAGAGGAGCCATATGAAATCACATTTCATCTAGCTGCAGGTTAGGTCTCTAAAGCAGAGCTAAGCGAAAACGAAACAGTCCTCTGAGCCACCAAATTCAACATCACAAAGTTCCACATGATGCCTAATCTCCATACTTGTGTAACACTTTGAAATGCTCACAAGATTTTTCAAATACATGGGCTCTTCTGATCACCATGCAATTTTTTGAGGGTCAGAGGACAGCCAAGGCTGTTTTAATGTGGAGACGCAAACTTGAAGTTCAGAGAGTTTTGAGATGCCTCTGCAGGTGCTGAGAGTATGTACCTTCTGTTCTGCGAAAGCATACCAGGCGCTAACTTAGAATGTGTTTTATTTTCACATATAGAACGTGGTGACTTTGATGCCTCTGTCCTTACAAAAAGATAAAACTTCTATAAACAGACACAAACCCGAGACCGGAGGATTGCTTGAGACCAGGAGTTTGAGACCATCGTGGGAAACACTGCAAGACCCTGTTTCTACAATTTTTTTAAAAAAATCAGGCAGGCATGGTGGCATATGCCTCTAGTCGCAGCAACTTGAGAGGCTGAGGTGGGAGGATCTCTTGAGCCCAGGAGGTCAAGGCTGCAGTGAGCTACGATTGCACCACTGCACTCCAGCCTGGGCGACAGACAGAGATCTTGTCTCAAAAAACAAAAACAAAAACAAACAAACAAACAAAAAACATGCCCCAGAGTCAGAAATAAATTAACCCTATAAACCTAAGAAAACCTTACATGCTTGTATAGTTTATTGTCTTACAATGTGTCTCTAAATTTTCCAGAGGCTTTAGCCCAGTGCCTAAATTAGTAACTCTTCACAGACTCTTGAGTAATTAGATGAAACCAAATGTTTTACTCCAATAGACCCATTTGAGTTAAATGAACAGCCGCTAATATGGTGGCAAATCATACTGGAGAAGAGACTAGCATCATAATGTGCGCCACGTTAAGTCCAGCTTGGTCTGGGAACGGCTTAGCCTTACTTGTGTAAAGCTTGAACCATCTGCTGCCTCTACTCCCAATCCCTGTATTCTTGGAGAGCCTCCAAGTCTTTGCATACTCAGTACACGTTGCTCTGTAGTGGTAAGGAAAATTTCTTGAAGCAGGATCAAGGACACCAACCAAGCTCTGGAGAACTTATAGAACAAAAGATCAACGTGGCTGTGAGCTCATCCAGAATGAGCTACAGGACAGCAGGTTTAGGCAGGAGTCTCTGGGCATAAGAGGTCAATCAGTTGGCTGATCTTATGTCAGTGGGGATGGCCATACATCAGTGGGCACAAAACATCTCCCCCAGCGAGATAGTTGGATGAGCGCAGTCTCCATCAGATGCGGTGTCCGCAGGTGCCGCAGAGATGCAGCAGGTGGTAAACAGTAAAGCTGTACTGCCGGCATTTAGATCAGACCTTTGTGCTTTTCTCTTGGAACTCAAGAAGGGTTGAGCAACTCCAAAATCATCAGTAGAAGTAGATGCAAGCAGCACTGAGGTAGAACTCTTTATCTTAGGGAGATGGTGTCCACCCGTGATGGGTGGAAGAGAGCCTTGAGTCTCAGTGGAGCGTTTAGGGCTGCAAGGAAACGGAGACCTCTTGAAGTCAGACCTTCTCCTGAGTATGAATGCTTGTTTAGATTCCAGGTCTCCTCATCTCATTTTAGGGCCTCTTCCACCTCCAATTCCACTTCCTCTGCTTCGGGGTCATATTTTATCTCTCATAATGATAAAAACTTGGAAAGCAAGGGCCTTATGAAACATTATGTGTCTTCAATTAATTGTATGCCAGATTCCTGTTAAATATGAATTCCACATCACAAATTCCTTTCTTCATTGCATCAGTTCCACCTTTGCTGCTTCTAAAGATATGTTAGGCTTTCCTGTT